>NW_015554266.1:1399198-1420068 GCF_001515605.1 Sinocyclocheilus anshuiensis | reverse complement strand
GTCTTTTTTTTTTCTTTTGAGCACAAAAATTATTCTCGTAGCTTCGTAAAATTACAGTTGAACCCCTGATGTCTCTGGACTTGGGAACATTTCAGTTGCGTTGCTGTCTATGCAGGATCAGACAGCTCTCAGATTCCATCAAAAATATCTTAATTTGTGTTCCAAAGATGAACGAAGGTCTTACGGGTTTGAAACGACTTGAAGGTGAGTAATTAATGACAGAATTTTCATTTTTGGGTGAACTAACCCTTTAAGTGCTTTACTCAAGAGTACAGAGGCGACAGCAGTATATTTATTTCAGTATTTCTACAGCTTCATGGTAAACCCTGCTTTAGAGGCTCTGACACTTAAACGTAAGATGCCACCCTAACGCTGAATGTACTGCACAATAACTGATTATAATAGTGTATCTTATGTAATATTACTGTAATATGTAATGAAAGTCAGAAAATGTCTCCTTAATATCTCAGTTGTCTCTCCTAGACAGCAATGATTTTCAATGGAGAGCACGTTTGCTTAAATACAGTGATGATACGTACCCTTGTACAGAAAGAAGTAGTTCAATCACCACTTTGGCTTTGGCCTTCACTTTGCCCAGACCTTCCTGTGAACTCGTCCTGTATCAGAACAGAAATGGCAGTATACATTCATCATACAATTAAAAGAGGCTTGTGGTAGCATTTTAGTTTATGTATCATATATTAGTTCGTATACATGTTTAAATCAATAGTGATTCTGAAATTTCAGACATACGTTTCCAGCTGAAGGTCGATCTCGACCTCTTTGGTGTCAAGCGATATCTTGCCAGTGCTCAATATGATATAGAATGTTACCTACAAAAAACATTTGTATTAAAATGACAATTTATAAATTAGAGTAATATTGCATCTTTGAAGTAGTACTGACCTCTGAATCTCTTTTAAAAGGATTTCCAAGCTCGCAGTCTGCCAGGGAGCCATTCTGATTGGCAGCACAGATCACATGTTTATCCTGCAGGATGACATGGGTTTGGTTACACAACATCATGGCATACAATATAGTTGTATTTAAGGCTTTACGGTTTGCTAGTCTCCTATTGTGAGGACTGTGAGGAAAAAAAGAGATCATCATAATGGGAAATTGAGCCATTTAGTCTACTGAATCCCTTACAAAACCAAATGACTCTAAAAACAACAAGATAAAGAGTTTATAGAAATAGGGTAACAATATTTTTGTTTAATGGTGAAATAATGAATGGAATCCTTCTGAAAAGTGATGGAATTTAGACATAGATTTGTGACCCACTTACAGTAGTTCTCAGAGATCTGAATCCAGAGTACGAGAGGGATTCATCAAACTGCCCAACCAATTTGGCTTCATGAGCATCATCTCCATTCCTGTTCCTGACTGTGACCTCCAGAGCAATGTCCTTCTGATCACTCAGAGAAATCACCGGCACCCCTTTCTCCCTGAGAGATCCATTTGAAAATTTAGTACCAACTAAGAAACCTTGTATATTGATTGTAAAGTATATGCAATCTAGACTATCAGGGTATATACAGATTTTTGTTTATAACAAATGTTTAATAGCATGTTTAGTAGTAGTAATATATATAAGATCACTATTTATGTTATTAATGCATCATTTTTCACTTGCGATCAGCTGATATATTAGCTGTTAATAGCAGGTGTAAACAGAGCTAAATGAGCGTCTGTGAACTGGTGAGTAGTAGTGTGTGATGTTTTTCTGATACACACAGTGGTAAAGGAGGAAACACATCTTGTTTGGACTCCCTGTAGCAGAACCTGTACTGCAGGTGTAGGTTACTCTGACAGATGTTGTCTGTGCCACAACCCTCCTTCAGGAAGTTCACCTAAGCCAGGAAAGATGGCAAATCAAACCTTTTTTAATGGTACTTTTAATACGTTTTCCTAAATAGCGTGCAGTAAATTGTGGCTATACCTCGGTGATGGTCTTGTTGGGCACAGTGGAGTCTAGTATTGGTGTTAGTTGTGGTAGAGAGCTCTGCCGTTTGCCTCTCTTAGCGCTCTGAATGGCCACAGACACCTCGATAGGAATCGCTCTGAGCTTATCCCTGATGCCTTCCTGAAAACCAGCACATAGCAGATCCCACTCAGTCAACGTGTATTGAAATCAATAACGAAAGCTTAAACAGAGGCTGTTGGAATGTCATAATAATTCCAAAGTTCCTAATTCCAAAATGTGAATTATAGGAATTGTGCACCCAGAAATAAATATCTCGGGTTAGACTTTATTTTAAGGTGCCCTTGTTACAGTGTAATTATGTATATAAGTACTGAGTAATATTAATTAACTACATGTACTTACTATATGGTTAGGGTTTGGCTTAGGGTTACTTGCATGTAATTATGCATAAGTAATTGTTATTATAACAGTAAGTACGTGTAACATGTGTAACAAGGACACCTTAAAAGAAAGTGTTACCAAATCTCGCCAATGCACTGTATAATACAACTGTAGATGTATGATTCTTGTAAACAAAAACGGATAAAGTTAAAACTCTTAAAGTGACAAAGTTAACAGTTCACTGGAGGGGAAGATTTTCATGTTGGTCTGTTCCTCACCAATAGCAATCTCCAATAGCTATATATTTCTTAAATGCATGCTATAGATCTTATTGTGAACCATGCATATGTTTTGGACATCATAATGTTTAATCAAAATGTTATAGCTCAATCTTCTGGCAGAAATGACAGACTTTTCTCTGGTGACATATGCAGGACTTCTCCAATCATTTAATCCACTTAAACCTCACCCCTGCGAGCTCACTTTCATCTGCCTCCATATTTGAGTGCCACACCCACATCTCACAAGCCAATCAACAACAGATGCACAGAACCAAGTCCCCGCCCTCCATGTTTTTTTTTTTGTTTTTTTTTGATAATCAATTAAACTCGGATGTGCAGCAAAATATCTTTCGCTAATTCCGTTTCATCACAACTTTAAAGCTTTATTTACTTGTAGTCTGAGTTTGGTCTTGTAACAGGCTTTCTTGTTCTGTCCTCGTAGCTCCAGAGAGCCGGTCGACTGGAAGTCCTGATCCATCGCACTCTTCTCCAGAAACACAACCCTAGATGGAAGACCCAGCTTCCTGCGGTACCACTCTGCCTCAAGTGTACAGGAAATGGCTGGCAAAATAAAGAAATAAAAAATAAACAAAAACATGTAGAATGTGTGAGCTTCAGACCTCAATACATTTTTATTTCAGTAAACATAGCATCTAGCATCTTATCTGTCAGCATTAATGAACAGAATACATCTGGACTAAATCTTAAAGGTCCCATGACATGCTGCTTTTTGGATGCTTTTATATAGGCCTAAGTGGTCCCTAGTACTGTATCTGAAGTCTCTTTCCCGAAATTCAGCCTTGGTGCAGAATTTCAGCCACTACGAGCCACTCCCACAATGAGCTTTCCTTAGGACGTGCCATTTCTGTGTCTGTAGCTTTAAATGCTAATGAGGAGGAGAGAGGCGGGGCAACTGCCATGCTTCGCTCATTTGCAAGCCATGATGTCTCTCGAGGAAAAAAAAATATTGCGCTCGCCTCGCACGGTAGTAGCTCATTTTCTCATGGGCGGGCCAAATTCTCTGGGCGGGCAAAGCAGAGAAAGGGGAGGTAACCTTTCCCCGTATGACGACATAAAGGGAAGATTCCAGATTGGGCCATCTGAGCTTTCATTTTCTCAAAGGCAAAGCAGGATACCCAGGGCTCGGTTTACACCTATCGCCATTTCTAGCCACTGGGGGACCATAGGCAGGCTAGGGGAACTCATATTAATGTTAAAAAACCTCATAAAGTGACATTTTCATGCCATGGGACCTTTAAGCACTTTTCACATTAAGAACATTAAGTATAAAGATAACAACAATAATGATAACTATATTAGCATTTACACTAACGGATGATAGCCTTCTGTTTATTATGAGCATATGCTGCCATTATGTCGTCTGCTGCTTAAAACCCTCAAGCTCTTTACAATCGGGTGGATTCTGATTGGCTGTCAGTGTTTTACAGTTATTGTTATCATCCTCGGTGGGAACAGCCCTTTAGACTAAATAATACAAAATTATAATAGATAATGATTGTTTGTCAATATAAGAGCATAAACAGTCTTACTGAGTTTGGGGTTGTAGGTGGAGGGCTTTGCTTTATATGAGAAACACGCTTCCACGGTCAAGCTATGAAGGATGCGAGATTAAACACACATTAATATTTCCCACAGCACAGAGTTCCAAATGTCTAGCACATTTATGAGAGATGCTTTCTGAGCTCTTGATTTGTCAGGATCTCACCAAACGCTGTTGCCACATGTTTTCTTCATCAAGTCAATTTCCTTCGGTGTCACCTTGATGTCTTTCTTGATGCTAATAACTGTTTTGGACCTGCACACGAGAGGGATGTTATATAACGCTATAGCATCTCAAAACATCTTTAGGTAATGACTTTGACATGAGAAGTGAGCTATCAGTACCTGTATATGAAAACTGTGTCAGAGAGCGAGCCCACGGCGAGATCAGGGTACGAGTTCTGATCCAGGTCCATGTTTCCAGCCAGAGAATAGCCAAACATCTTAATGTTGTGCTGTTTACCCTCGAGTATCTGCAAGATCAGGTCAGATGTCTTAGTGTTTGTAGACAAAGGTAAGGATGTATTAGTTGTTTAACGGCAAAGACTACCACAAAAAAATATATAAAAACCATATATATATATATACATACTGTATGTACACACACATATATATATATATATATATATATAGACACCATATATAAAAACTCTTATCTTGTATAAGTTCACAACAGAGTTACATCAGACAAAAACAAAGTAGAACCATAACCAAATTAGTTTTAGATATACAATGAAATATCTAATGTATAAAATCAAGTAAGTATCTATTTTTTCGCCAATGTTTTATGCTGAAAATGGAAAACCTTTTTAAAGAGGATAACACTGGAAAATGAGTCTCCTAGTGCCATTTATTCCTTTCAGTTCCACCAATATTTGATCCAAGTAATTTCTCACTGATATGTTCCATTAAAGCTGCAGACAGAAGAGCAAACAGAGAGACAGACAGTGGAGAGAGTCTAACCTGAGCTGGTGTGGTATTGATGCCGTCAGCAGATCCGTGGTAGATGTACACGCTACCAGACCCTGAGTCTGCGTAAGGAGCACCTACTGCAATATCTGAGATACAAGCGGGAAGAATATGAAATAACCTGAACAAACCAAAAGAATTCATTATTTTGCATCCAAAGCTAAAAAATCAACTCCTGCATTTAACCTTCAAAAGAATCCAGATTAATGTCTCCAATGTTCTCCACAGCCAGTCCGAACATGGAGTCTTTCGTTCCATTCAGGCGAGTAGGAGCGACGTCCTTCCACCTTCCAGCCTTATTGATGTAAACGTACACGGCTCCACCCACTTCCTCATCTCTCTGAAAGAACTGCGGTGCACCAACCACAACGTCCTGCCAGCTGGAGGGACAATCAACACAGTTCAGCTGCCCATTCACAATCCACTCACTCATTTTCAGGAGTTACTTTATTTTCAACAGATCTTGTGTCGCCTACCCATCTCCATTCAGGTCCACCACAGCAACATCATATCCAAAGGAGGATGCAAGTCCTGGTCCTTCCAGAACGTGTTCAGGTGTGAGCGTGGTGGACACTTCGCCTTCCTTTCGCAGAAACACCACTGCACCGCTGTGATTGGCTCTCGGCGCTCCTGACACTATGATGAGTTTGCCTTTCTTCGTGATACTGTGGCCGGAATCTAGAGAGAATCCTGTACATATGCGAGATTCAGTGTCACTTCAAAATACAATTACTGACCACAGCACACACAAACACAGGTGTACTGTGCATGGTTCTCACACTCACCTAAGTAACTGTTGGCTGGTACTGGCACTAGATTTGGATCCAGCCGGTTCTCATCCCCGACCTCATAAGGACCATCATCAAACAAGCCCATTTCCAGCAGAGTGTTGTTCTTCTGTTCAACACGCACTATACCTAGAGAATGGATGTGATGGGGTAAGTGCTAAACAACAAGATTTTTGTGATACAGGAAAACAAATGATTGAATAATGGTTATTAGAAATGTGTATTTTATTTGTGCAAACCCATGTGAAAAAGAAGTGTGGTTAATTTTAAATCATTATTTTTAATAATCTTTTGTTGTGCTTTAAAGAAGTACACTTGGTTTGATGTGTTGACTAACATACTAAAGCACATGTAAAGTATTTGATTTTAAAGACATTAATATCTATTATTAGTGTACTAAATTATTTTAATACATGACATACAAGTTTTAATGGAAATGACAGTAAAGTATATTTTAGTTTACCATACATGCTTGTCAGAATATTCCGCAATATTACATAATTTAACCATATTTCAAAGACAATAGAAGTAATTATGAAATTGCATTAACTGCTTAGGTGTGTCAAGAAAAAACACTCTAAATTTAATATAAATAAACTAGGATACATTTTAATTTAATTGCAATTAACACACAATTACGTGTCTGAAAACATTACATCCAATTTGCACTTAAGTATATTATTTTTGTAATAAGTCATTTTTTTCACAATTGTGTGAATTAATAAAACCATGAATGAGAGCTGTTGCAGTGCTCCTCCTCACCGGGGGGGGTCCCCAATCATATAAAACATGTAAGTAAAAACACTGGCTATTTTAATGGATCAGTCCATCATAATAAATCAATTATAGCAGTATGAGGTGTCTGTGAGGTAAGACCTTGCCAAAGGTCAAAACAGTGACCTGTGAGTCACTTCTGCTCTGGTCTCAGCCTCAGATAACACACCCAGACCACACACAGTCCATCTGATGCAGATTCTGCTTCTTTTTATACGTTTTCTGTTAAATAACCTGTACCTTTTAACTTTATGATGGACAGAAATTGTGATTATAAAGCTGACACACATTTTCTGTTTCGGAATGAACCAGACTTCATGGCAACAGTCAAAATCTGGCCATGTGACATTATTTATGGTCTTCAATACCTTACAGAATCTTATCCAGTGCATCTGTGTGTGTGTGTGTGTGTGTGTGTTCATGCATAGCATACAGCATTTTATCTTTTGCATCGAATGTCTTTTCTACCTTTCCAGTTGTACGCGCCTGGTGCTCCAAAGATGACATAATGGTAGTCTTTAGTGAAGGTGGCGGCCAAGCCCTGCTGACAGGCCCCGAATCTTTCATGACCCCTGGTGCGACCATCGCAGAATTTCCAGTTCCCCCCATCCTCGTCTGATTGGCTGTCAATGCTGAGGTCCTGACTGAGCATGTAGCAGCGTCCCGTGATGTCACGCGCCTCTTGGGGTGTATTGGGGAACAACAGACGCTGGTAGCGATGGGCACATGTCTGAGACAGAAAGAAAGAAGCTAGAGTTGTGTGCTGATACTGTATGGTGTCAGATATTGTGTGATAAATAATAAAAGTAATGACACTGTAACTGGATGTCAGGTAATTGGTAGCAATGCTCTTGACGTACCACAATCTTGCCTCCAGGTCCTTGACTCTGAACAGTTACACCCATCCACTGGTTCTCCTTATTCTCCACACGAGCATCAACTGTGAGAATCACCATGAACAGAAACCAAGTCATGATTAATTCAAGATCTATCAGAGAATCCTGGTACTGCTGACTCAATGAGCATTGAAACCAATAAAACAACAAAAGAGCAGTCAGTAGACATCTACTGTACATGCCTGACTTTACATCTCAAATGATATTGTTACATCTCTGGTACAAATAACTTTTGTTTGTCTACGCACCATCATTGTCAAAGTCCACTCGAGTGCAGTCATCGGGATGAGTGGTGATGTCACAGCTGTACAGCCCACCTGTGATGTTTGCTCCCTGATTGGATAAAGCCCTGGCTCTGGGAGCACCAATCAACAATCTGTGCAAAGAAATAAATGAAAATAAAAGAAATGAATCATTTAATTTTTTTCAGCAACTTCAAAAAAAATTGTCAAATTTGACCCAGCACTGCATGTATCCTGCATGTGTGGAAAAAGGCAATCCCAGAATTCACTATGACAAGGTCAGTAAAACATAATGACAACACATAAAAGCACACATAAAAATGTATGTTAAAGTTCATTAAAATTGATGCTATGTAATTTTTGTACTTACTAGAATATTGCGGCAATGACATGCGAATATATGTAAATGTATATGCAAATACATTGAATTAGGGGTGTCACAACATACCAGTATTGATGATCCCTTATGAAAATTAACCATGGTTTTATTATAGTAAAAGTGTAGCAACCATGTTTTATTTTTATTTTTTTGGCATATTGATCACCATTTGTATAATCACAGTTTAACTACAAATACCATGTTTAAAATATGGTTAGTGTAGCAAAACCATGGTTAATTTTCATAAGGGGATAACTGTGATATACATATATATATATATATACAGTGGGTACGGAAAGTATTCCAGCTATTGGGTTGTTTTGACCCAGCGATTGGGTTCAAAACAACCCAACCGCTGGGTCAAAACAACCCAATTGCTGGGTTTGTCCCTTTTTAACCCAGCGCTGGGTTATATTTAAGCCAGCATTTTTTAGAGTGTACTGATATCATGTTGATACTACCCATATTCTAAAATCATAAATAATCCAGTGCCAGTTATTATCTGGTTGAGCCTCCAGCATTGCAGTATTGCGCCTAAACGCTAGTTACCAATCTTCATAAAACAGAAAAAAGAGGGAAAAGCAGTGTGTAGATACTACTGCAGTGCAATATCATCTTAGAGGAGACAATAGATGAAAACCTGGCACTCTAACCGCACCGGAAAAAAAGTTTGTTCACCAGTGTGTTTTTTTCCGATTCTATAAAAAAAGAAAGGGTGTTAGACTGCAGTGTGCAGGAAGTGCCAGTCAACAGAAATGTATTTTTGTACAGATATAGTTACCTCAATGCACTTTTTTTTTAATTCATTGGCAAAAAAAAAATCAATATGAATTTGACTGTTTATTATGAATTATTATTATTATTATCAAAATTTCTAAAATATCATTATCATTAATTCTATTGGCCATGATGATTATGTAGTGAAAATCTGATGCTGTAACAGCCTTAACTGGAATCATCTGTGAGCATTAAGCCACGGTCACACTAGACTTTGAGTACACAACATTTCTATGGATACTGCTAATGGCCTTAATGCAAAGCTGCAATTCTGCAGATTTAAAGTTTGCATTCTTTTAATTCAGCTAAGAAGTCGTACGGCGTCAAACCTCTGTTGGTCAGACGTCTTCATGTGATATGATTTTGCAGGTCAGACTCAGAGTTCAATAAACTTTAACTTTGGAACGCAGTAAAATTCACATGAGCTTGTGCTTCCCGTCTCCAGCATTTGCATACGTATGAATTTAAGTAAATGCAACAAAAACTGTATGACCACCTCCTTTAGTTGAGTTTCTCATTAGCGCTTTAGGTAACGTTTTATTTTAAGGTGTGTTTGTTACACATGCTACATGTACTTACTATTATAATAACAATGAATTATGCATAATTACATGCAAGTAACCCTAAGTCAAACCCAAATCCTAACCCTAACCATATAGTAAGTACATGTAGTTAATTAATATTACTCACTACTTGTATAATTACACTGTAACAAGGACACCTTAAAATAAAGTGTAACCGCGCTTTATTTTACAGTCCTGTTCCACATGTACATACTATGTATTTATTATAGTGATTACAATAACCGATAACTAGGTACTAATGCTGAACCTACCCCTAAACCTAACCTTAACCTATGTAGGAATCTTATATTACCCAGTACTTCCTTAGGTAAGTACATGTAAGTTCACATACTGTAAAATAAAGCGTAACCAGTTTCTCGAGGTTCACATGAGGAGCACTATTTGCTACCATAGACGATTTTGGAACAGAGTCATAGATTGGTAGCAAGACTAAACACAGGAAAAACCTTTTACATTAATTATGACGTAATTATCAGTCTTTCATAAATGAGACTGGGGCTTTCTGATGAAGAGGATCTGACAGATTATTTCATCAGCGGGTGTCTTCCTGTTTCCAACACCCATCAGCCAGCTGCACCAACTCAATTATTTACATACACACACTGCTGCCATCACACCAGAACAAAAGACACACATAGGAGTAGATTTGGGGAGAAACCCCAATAATGTGTCTTTTCTGAATCAACGTTGAAAAAAAAAAAATATGAGATGCTGATAAAATGAAGTGTTTCTGAGATCTCATGAGTCATGCAAGTGATGTTGCACTTTTAATGACTGTTTATCAAAGCATAAATAGTGTTTGTAAAGTCTGAAGAGAGAAAAAAAACTGAATACATATGAAATCAATAACTGACTCACCCAAATATCTGCAATGTATCACACTACATAAATAAACCTCAGACTTATTATGACCATATAGTAATCTAATGGGTAACCAATCCCTTTTTCCACAATTCATTCCAGACACACCTTTCCTGAGAGAAGGACAATACTTTCACTGCCTACTACCACAACTATAGTGGTTTGATTTTTTCAATGAATAGTCTTTTTTAATTATTTACTAGACAGATTTACAGTGAGTCAGCATGACATTGAGGCACACAGCGGCAGTTTGCTTAGCTTCACACACAGCGGTTCAGAACAACTGGCTTAGCAACTGTTATTCTGATGAAACGTTTCCAGAACATTCGTCTTATTTGACAACGCTTATGAATCAACTGTTCTGGGCACTTTAGTAAATAAAAAAATGAAAAACTTGGCTCTGTCAGACTTACAGTCAACACAGGGAACATACTGTAAGACTAATGAAGAAATAAAATAAAAAAATGTTGGCATCAATTTTTTTTTCCAGGCAGGGTTCTGTATGTGAGTGAGCATGTGTGTGTGTGTGTGTGTGTGTGTGTGTGTGTATCTGACTTCACTATATTAGAGAAAAATAACTGAAAAACGTCCTCATGAATGTCCATGAAACTATCACAGCTATGCACAAAAAAGAAGAACCACGTAGACATTCATAGAGTCTGGTTAAGTTCAGTGTAGTGAACGGTAGACCGGACGGTGAGTGACTGGAAGGAGCGTGCTGTTGAATGGTGACTTGATTGCAGACGACAGGTGCGGGGAATCAGAACTCAGGTGAGCGTTGTCTGGTGTAAGTTGTGGCTGGTGATTGTGGTGATTCGCTGACATTACCCCCTCCTCCAGGGGTGACTCCTGACGCCCTCAAGCAGCGACGACCACGGCCTCTGGGTGTGGGACAATTCGGATGGGTCCGATGGAACTCTTCTAGCAGTATGGGGTCAAGGACATCGTCCCGGACCAGCCAGGATCTTTCCTCTGGTCCATACCCTTCCCAATCTACCAGGTACTCCAGCTCCGCCGCCGCGAATCCAGAATATCCATGACCTGATAGATGGATGGCTGTTTTAGGATCTCTGGAGGAGGAGGTTCATCTGGTACCGTGGGTTCTTATGCAGAAGGAGAGAAGTTGGAGCTGGTAGGTGACCTCATTAATCTGCCTCTGTATCGGGAACGGACCGATGTAACGGGGACTCAGCTTCTTGCACGGCAGATCCCGAGTTTACAGCCATACCTTCTCTCCAGGCTGGTAAGTCGGAGACGAGGAACGCCGGGCGTCAGCAAAGGTTTTGTGCCTCCGCACTGCATGTTGAAGGTGGACATGAGCTGAGTACCACACTCTCTCGCTCGCTCGAAACCAGTATGCACTGGAAAGGCGTGAGTCCAGTGGAGTTTCGTCAGAGGGAGTTTTGTGCATACATAACGCCCGAGTTCCTGGATCTTGCGCTCAGTCTGGCCGTAAGTCTGGGGATGATAACCGGAGGACAAGCTCACTGTGACCCCTAGCAGTCGAAAGAACGCTTTCCAAACGTGGGAAATTAATTGCGGCCCCCGGTCCGAGACGATATCCTCTGGGACTCTGTAATTCCTGAAGACATGTGTGAATAGAGATTCGGCAGTTTCTAGCGTCGTGGGTAATCCCTTGAGGGGAATCAGTCTGCAGGCTTTCGAAAAGTGATCTACTGCCACTAGGATGCAAGTGTTGCCTTCAGAGTTGGGTAAGTCAGTTACGAAGTCAATTCCCATGTGAGACCACGGCCGCTGAGGTATGGGTAGTGGCATGAGCTTGCCTACGGGGAGGTGACGAGGAGATTTAGACATGGCACAGACTGAGCACCCTCGGACGTATCTGATGACATCACGGGACATACTGGGCCACCAGTACCAAGCTTGGAGGAGCGAGAGGGTCCGTTGGCTGCCTGGATGTCCAGAGCCTGGTACATTGTGAACTGAGCCCAGAAGGGGTAGTCATAGAGATGTGGGAACATACTTCTTCCCTTTTGGGCCTCCCAGCGGAGCCGGTTCGGTGAGAGTGGCGGCTTGGATGTCCTTGTCGATGTTCCACACAATGGGGCTTACAATCAGGGCTGGAGGGAGAATTGGCTCAGGTTCTGAGGGTGAATCTGATGAATGCATACGTGACAATGCGTCCGCCTTACAGTTGCGATTGCCAGGCCGGTAAGTGATGGTGAAGTGAAACCTACTGAAGAACAGCACCCAGCGGGCTTGGTGAGGATTGAGTCTTTTTGCATCTCGGAGATATTGAAGGTTCTTGTGGTCAGTAACAAAGGTAAAGGGATTATTAGCTCCCTCCAGCCAGTGCCGCCACTCTTCCAGGGCCAGCTTGATAGCGAGTAGCTCTCTGTTACCAGTATCATAGTTTTGCTCCGCTAGGGTCAGTTTCTTGGAATAGTATGCGCAAGGCTGGAGGCGTGGAGTCTCACCATACAGTTGTGACAACACGGCCCCAACTCCGGTGGAGGATGCGTCCACCTCCACCACAAACGGGACCTGAGGATCGGGATGACGAAGGATAGGGGCTGTGCTGAAGGCGGTCTTATGCTGTTCAAAGGCTTCTTGGGCGTTGGAATTCCAGGACAGGGACTTGTGCTCACCTCGGAGCAAAGAGGTTAATGGGGCTGAGTGCAGACTAAAATCCTTAATGAAGCGACGATAGAAGTTTACGAATCTTAGGAAGCTCTGGAGCTCCTTCACCGACTGGGGACAGGTCCACTCCTTAATGGCCTTTACATTCCCCTGGTCCATCTGAATTCCTTCTTGGCCAATGACGTACCCGAGGATCTACACTGTGGGGCGGTGGAACTCGCACTTCTCCAGCTTCAGGTAGAGGTGGTGTTGGCGAAGCTTCCGGAGGACCTGCTTCACGTGACGGCAATGGTCGGCCGGGTTCCAGGAGTAGATGAGTATATCATCGATGTAGACGATTACAAATTCATTGAGGAACTCCCGGAACATGAATCCCTGGAAGATGGACGGAGCATTGGAAAGGCCATAACGAGGTATTCGTAGTGGCCAGATGGGGTAATGAAGGCCATCTTCCATTCATTGTCTTCCCGAATTCGAACGAGGTTGTAGGCACTTCGCAGGTCCAGCTTGGAGAAGATGCGTGCCCCACGGAGTTCCTCGAGAGCTGCTGGGACCAGGGGAAGTGGATAAGGATGCTTCACAGTCTGGGAGTTTAGCCCACGGTAATCAATACATGGCCTCAAGCCCCCGTCCTTTTTGCCCACGAAGAAGAAACTGGAAGCGGCTGTGGAAAGACGAATGAAACCCTGGGAAAGAGCCTCCTGGATGTATTCCTCCATAGCCTTGCGCTCCGGGATGGACAGGGAATACACTCGACCCTTGGGGAGTTTAGCTCCAGGCAGCAAGTCGATAGCGCAGTCTAATGGCCGATGAGGTGGTAGGTGAGTGGCAGCGTGCTTACTGAAAACATTCTGGAACGCCACATAATCAGATGGGATGGTGGGTGTTTCCAACAGCTCGGGATTTTTGATGTGAGTGGAAGCTATCTGAGCTGTGCGAGGAGTTTGGGAAGGCTTAGGATGGGCCAAGATGCAGTGCTGATGGCAAAACTCGCTCCAGCGAGTTACCTCACATGAGTCCCATCTGATTTCTAGAGAATGGAGAATGAGCCAGGGGCATCCCAGGATGATATCCACCGTGGGTCCCTCCAGTACCAGAAAGGTGATTTCCTCTTCATGCAGGTTGCCGATCTTGAGCCTCAGCGGTGGAGCTCTGAATTTAACCCGCCCATGCCCTAAAGGCAAAGTCCAGCCGCGAGGCGGCGAGCACGTTCAGTGGGAGTGAGCCGTGTGGAGTCCACCTGCATAGGCTCTGGTACTGGGAACTGACGGCGGGTGCTGCAGACTGGTGGGCGGCTTCAGGAGTGTGGCAGGCTGACAAGCGCTGGGCGATGCGATTGGCCCTTAACATGAAGTTCTCCAATCCAACATTGTCATCATAAATTGCCATCTGAGCGCGGATTCGGGGATCCAATCTCTGTCGATAAGCACTGAGAAGAGCTGCCTTGCTCCATCTTTCCAGCCCTGGCGCAGCCGCAGTAGTTGGTCTGACACCGAGAGCACGCCTGTAGCATAGCCAAACACTTCCTTGAAATGGTTAGTAAACGCTTCATAGGAATTAATTATGAGGCTTTTGGTGTTCCATATTGCTTTCGCCCACATTAATGCTCTGCTAGAAAGGAGAGAAATCAAAAAGGCTACCTTAGTGCGCTCGGTCGAGAATTTCTGTGGCTGCATTTCCATAAATAGCGCTGCTTGAAGGAGAAAGCCGCCACACCCAGCTGCGTCACCCGCATAGGAAGGAGGCATGGACATGGGACTGACAGAGGCAGTTTGAGGAGTTGGTGCTGGCGTGAGAGTGGTGCTGAGACTGACTGAGCTCACGCCGACAGAGATCAGCCAGCCTCAGGACTCACACTCACTTTCAACCATTCGGCCCACACAAATCATCAACACAGAGAAAGACAAGTACGTCACCCATTGGACAAACACCATTAAAACCCAACACAAATTAGAAAGTTATTCAGAACTCAGGTGAGCATGATCTGGTGTAAGTTGTGGCTGGTGATTGTGGTGATTCGCTGACAGTTGTATGTTTTGTGACACATTCAAAATGAAATCTCCAGTGAACAGCATTTTATTACAGTGGTTGCTGTTCCTATGGTGGTAGTTCGGAAATTAAATGTCCACTGAGTGATGCTAATGCTCTCTTGCAAATAACATACCACCTACCCTAAACCTGACTGATAGTGTTGAGTAAATGTAAAATAAACACACATTCAAAGCAACCATGCCATTTTAGCTTTCTTCCACAAATCTATGAGCTCTTTTATCTTGACTTATTCCATGTTTAAATACTGGATTCTCATTGGCTGGCAGGTATGCAGTAAAACCGTTTAATGCACAGGTAATTCCAAGTCAGTTAAATCACCGTTCTATATTAATGCGCTGCTTTAATTGATGCACACTAACCAACACGCATCACTCACGCGTGCGCGCGCACACACACACACACACACACACACACACACACACAGAGAGAGAGAGAGAGAGGTCAGAGATCGCTGATTGTGCTGCACACACACACAAACTTGTTGTCAATGCTTGCCCGTGATTTTCATTAATAAAATGGCCTAGATACTAGATCGCTGCATTATATTCCCCAGCAACTAGGTCGTAAAATCACTGTTTTTGAAGTAATTGTTTGTACAGAGAGACGCGGTTCACGCAGGTACAAACAACTGTTTTCTCTCGCTCTCTCTCTCTCTCCGCTTGGCGTCAGGCAGTTATATGCCTCCACATCGTGCATTTAAAATCCTTTAATGCATGGCTAGCTGTTGATTATCCCTTACTTGTGTGTCACAGGACTTTTACACAGGACTTCTTCATCGCAAGTACACTGCTGTACCAGGTGAGCTACAGAGCAAGTTTACTACATCAGAAAAGCCATATATATTGAGCTGGTTATTTGATCTCAAAATGCATTAGTTTACGAACCTTGCACTAAAAAGTGTTTTGAGGTCATAACACAGTACTGTGCAAGAAACCGTGCTAGAAATTAGTCTTTATTAATCAATGAAATCATAATTTGTGTGAAAAGGAATAAAAGTTTTTGCCATTTTACTGACACATGGTCATTTCGGCTGGAAACCCAAGTGAACTGTATGTACAGTGTAATACTTTTACCCAGGATAGCAACAGCCTAATGGGGTATGTTTTTGGAGTTTTGCAAAAAAAAATTAGGTAGAGGCACATCTTTCCAAGGAGACTATTTTGAGTAAAGGGACATAAAATATTGAACAGACAAATAATTTTATTAGCTTTCTAGTAGGCGCTTGTAGAGCTTACTTGCAACTCTTACTATGATAATACATTACAGCAAATAGTTGGAGTCCATTCCCACGAAGATGGGGCAGGTGGACTGTAAGATTTGGAAAGCTCCAGGACCACAGCACCCCTCAATCATGGTTGGGAAATTCAACACATATCTGATGGACAACACTAGGAATGGCATGCCAGAGCTGGAGTTTTAGTGCTCAACACTATGCTCTCTACATGGGAAACAGGCCAGCCATTATGGTGTTGAGGGGTTTCATCTGTGCACCCGGTGCCCCTTAATCTACTTTCCATGGTGAGTCTGTTCAGATCAGCATGTAGGCTGGCTGTGGGAACACAGGAGACCACCAGTGGCTTACTATACTGGGACACTCGACCATACAGATGAATTAAATGTTTAATTAATCACAGGATAATAGGCATTGCCATATATTTCTATTATGAATGCCCACAACCACCCATGAGACTTTAGGAAAAGACTTAACATCATACAACCTTTACTACAATGAATTTTTTTTTCTCTTTTCTTTTACCTACCATCATGCATCATGTAAAAAAGAAATGACTGAAAACAAAATGGCACAAGTGGCACACTTGATGTGGAGTTCACTCTTGTGGCCTTCACTCATGTTCATCCTTGAAGTCCATGCAGGTTGTCCCATTTGTTATTTTAACTTCCAAAAGTGTGCTAGTCAATTATGGTTTCACAGGAGTAAAAAACAAAACAATAAATAACTGTAGTTAGTCTGGAACTTTACAGGAAACTATGGTTACCATGGTAAATAGTTCTGGGGATTGTTCCTTTGTTGTGTTTATGCTGACTGAGGGAGTTCATGAAAACAGCATCTTATTGTTTTGCCATTGTCATTGGGTATTTGCCTCTTAGTCTTCAGAATCACAGAAAGGGTTGAGGAGACTGGCCTTGGGTGATTATTGGACTGAGCGACTAATGACTGAGACAAATCATTAAAGTTGTGGAGAATGTGGCCAGTGAACCTGACACTCGCCGTTTCCAACCAACATAAGAAAGGACAAAAGAGCTCATTAGAGAAATGATGGGAAAACAGCATTTAACTTAAAAAGCCACAGAATGTTGCCCTGTCTTATTTTCAGGCTTGAAAGGCAATTCATTGTTCTGAGAAAATTTTGATTTTGATTAGTCTAAGCATGTCATTGTTGACAGTAAGAGGGTTTGTTTAATCAGGGTCACCAGGTTTATAGTCTGACTGAGCAAAATTCCCTTACAAACAATGACTTCTCAAAAGCTATGTGCAGAGTGCATATCTATGATTATCTACTCAATCATTTAAACAGGTTTATTTTGTATAGAAAACATAAATACTAATTCCAATTCAAATTACATTTTAAATTCAGGCAGTTGTTAAGCTAGGCAATAATGTAATGTACAAAATATAAGCATTCTTCTTTTTCCTTTATTTTATTTTCCTTTATTATTATTTATTATTTTATTTTATTATCTTATTTTTAATTATTATTTTATTTTATTATTTTTATTTATTTTATTTTATCTTATCTTATTTTTTTTTATTTACATTTTTTATTTTATCATTTGACCCAACTTCTGTGTTTGTGTTTGAGTTCACATAGATAGACAAACCGCAGCACTTATAATTAACAAGAGTAAACTGACAGTGGCCAGTGTGTGTTTTTACTCTTTATACCCACAGCTGGCTGCAATCTGTCACTTACGTACTGTACAGTTGCTTCATCTCTGCAGGAAAAACTTTTTTGCTACTAAAACTGCTTAGCGATTTACAATTAACACTCCAGTGTAAGGATGGAGAGTTTGACCAAAGTCTTTTATAGCAAGCGCTGTATGAACAATTATATATCACAGTAATGGTAGTTACGTTTGCTGGACATTCAATCCAAGATAGTAATTTCTTTAAATACTTCAAACATGAAAGGATCTTTTTTGTTTTTTGACTTCATGATGCAAATACAAAAGATTATACATAAGATATGAGTCAGTTTTGGCATTAGTGTAAAAAATGATTCAATTGATTGAAAAAAAAATCAATTTATAAAACAGCTGTCATATTTCTACAGTCTCACTGTAAATATATTCATCCCGCGCACCCTTGTCTGATGAGTCAGCTAATACCTGTTTCAGATTGCTGCTTCATCACTGAAGGGGAGAAATGCCCAGACTCAGCTGTCTCTGCTCATCACTTTAGTCATGCAGACCTTTCCATCTTTCCATTAGAAAATATACCACAGCCATAACCTTTCACTAATTCTGTTACACAGTCCAAAAGCATCCGTGCCAAAGCTGCAGCAGCTGCTGTGTGTCCCAAACACTGCTCATAGAGAGTTCATATAGAAATTAGTCTTTGTTCAAAATGATCCAGCAGTGCAATCGCTGCAGTTGTCTGAGATGAGCTACACTGACAAAGCTTGATTGTGCCAGGCTTCTTGTGTTAGGTTTTGCGCTGGGTTGTGATGCGTGTGTCTGGTTAAATTGGATTGTCTTGGGAGATGTTACGTATGTGTGTTGTATTATGTTGGGGTGTTTGTGTTCATGTTTGGGGTTTGATGTAATTGTTTAAGGTAGGGATGGGTCACTATACTCAATTAATTGGCTAGGCAACAACTTACTAGTTGAATTAGGGCTGCGAAATAAATTGAAAAAAAAAGAAAGAAATCATGATATGGCTTAGTGTGGTTACAACATTGCAAAGGCTTTGATTTAATTAAATATATATGCGCTGAAATATATATACACTGTAAAAAAAATTCCGTAAAATTGACGGTAAAAAATACGGTAGCAACGTTTTGGTTTTAACTTAAATGTACAGTTAAATACCGTAATTTCCTTCACTGATATAATGTTAATAAACCAACCTTATTGAAGTACTGAAATCTGTTTTGTACCTTTGTAATACACTGATAACCACCAAATGCAGGTGGTGATGAGAAAGTCACATGATGAACCAAAGCCCATCACAAGCAGCTTTTAAATAATAACATATATAGAAGGTGCACAGTGTCATTCACACAAACACTAAACACCATCATGGTAACACACATGAAACTGAAATAATGCAATAAACATTCATTTAACAACATTAGGTGTAACACACAACCCTAATATACAAAACTGATAAGAAAAAAAACTAAGAAACATAGTTATTTCTACAAAAACCATTTAACAGGTTTTTTACTGTAGCATTTTTAGTCTTTTACCGTTAAATTCACGGTCATTTTTTACAGTGAGTGTTTCAGTGTAAGTGTTCTTACAATGAACAGCCCTATACAAACAATCACAGAAAACCTCAGTTTACATTTCCAAATCCAATCATCCATTTTGCCATTAACTTAATGCAATATAACGGCTGTAGTATCTTGCCTGATCTTTCACACTTATTTTGCACATGGTTGTTGTTGATGAGACACATGCAGCTGCGTAGCTGATGTGTAGTCACTTCTGAAGTGGAGTAATCACTTCTCATTGAAGTGTATTATAAGCCAAAACTGAAACGTGTTTACAAGTTCAGTCTACATTTGATTTTCCTAATTGTATATGTACAGTACATGTTCCCATTCTTGAACAGACTGCATACATGCATTTGTCTTACAGTGGGAGACGAACTGGCATCCCATCAATTACATTAAGTAAGCTACAGATGTGCTTGTATTATGCAAAACTCAGTTTCAGTTTGGGTTTCAGCCCAAAATTTTCATTTTGGTGCAGTCATGCACAACTAAAAAGCAAAAGCTTTTTTATCAATCCGTAGAGCAGTGTAAACCATGAAACAGTTGTGCACTGTTACAAAAATAAAAATCACTAGAATCTCTAGGGCTAAAAATCTTCACACACCTGAGGAGACCAACACATTCACACAAAAAAGAAAAGAAAAGAACGAAAAGGGGCCCCTAGCGATCTATCTCTCAAGTTACATGAGCACAGATGGCCTGGTGTACTTTTTCCCTGATTTGTCCTGTTCCAGTGTAAACAAATGCCAACCTGTTCATCCACCGCCCTGGATACTCACAGTATCAGAGACATGTTTCTTTTTTTGTTCGTTTGTTTTGTTTTTGGGAATTGTGTGGCTTCCTTCTAATAGATTATAAAAGTAGAAACAACAGCAGTGGTTGTTTTCACACCACAGGAAGTTATAAGAAAGACAGGAAGGAAGACTTATGTGTGGCACTAAATCTACTTGTATGGCATCTGCTAGGACTTCCAAAGATATACTTACTACAAGGAAACTTATTTAAGCACTTGTTTCTGCTTTGACTCACACAATCAGGAACACACTCAGGACAGCAACTATGCAAAGCCGGATATTTCTAACTCACATTCTGTCCAAAATCATCTTATTATTAAAGAAGTGTAACTGTTAACGCAGATCTATGTGAAAACTGCTTCAGCACTGACTAAGGGACATGCAGTCATGCAGCACAAATGGGCTTTCAACACCCAGAGCCCACTGCGGTCTGTTCACACACTTGTGAGAATGTTGTACATGTCAGTGTTCAGTATAAAAATTGAAAAAATGTTCTCGTAATAATACTGGGATTGTCATAAGCGAAGCAATGAGACTGTCTGAA
>NW_015554266.1:1393593-1399188 GCF_001515605.1 Sinocyclocheilus anshuiensis | reverse complement strand
GGTGCTGCAGCCCCCTCAGCACCCCTACTTCCCGCGTCCCTGCTGAAGCATATTCCTTGGTAGACCCCTCTGTGTGCCTAACCTTTACCCCACAGAACTCATCCTCTTTCGGGGTAAACAGACAAAATACCTGCAAACTGCTGAAGAATTCCAAGCAGCCAATGTGTTGATTATACACTAAATACAATAGCCAAAAGATGTATGGAAACTCTCGGCTCATGTCAAATGTAACCCACAATGTATTCAACTACAATGGTTTTGGTAAAACATTTAAAAAGAGACATAAGAATCAGAAATGCACACATATTGCTACAGCTGAGCTGGCTACCTACTTCTTACAGTCTCACATGGGTATTAATGTGCAGTGGTTTGAGAAGAACAATGTATGAAGTGTATCTGATACTGCTTTCACCCTGGAAATGACCTGTGTGAACCATTGTGCTGCTAGCAGCAGCTTGGCAAACACCCAAAGATTGAGCACCAGCATATACTGATTTGCATACATTATTCACACAATCCACTAACCCCACCAGAATCAACAAAATCCACATGAGACTGGAAATATGAAAAGGCCTAGACATACACATCAACAGGCAGGCAACAAGACAGACAGACAAGCCTGGTCACAGGTGCTACACACTTTCATGGCACCATAGATGCTATAAACAGGTGTCTTTCACCACACACGCAAGAAAACTCACACTTGTTCATTTCACACAACTGTTTAAACACCCTCACAAATGAACAAACAGACACGCACAGACCCCCCTCACACTCTAAGTAAATCATTCAGCCTTTTCGTTAATTGCAAATCTCAAATCATTTCAGGCCGTGCAGAGAAATGGTCTCTGTAAAGCAACACTTCATTTCTTCCATCTTAACTCTAGATCGTATTACCATCTGGACTATTTAAATAGCTATTTTACAAGGTGGCCAATTTGTAGAGAAATGTGTGATTTTTAGTAAAAAGGATGAAAGTCCAATCCTTAAACCATCAGTGTAAGCAGAACGTACAAATTCATACAAAATAGCCACCAAGTTGCCAAAACGTAAAATAGTTACAAACTGAGTGACTTGTCTTTACATTTCAAACTTGTTCAAAAAGGATCCCTAAGTTATTCTGTTAGTGCCCCATCGTGACAGATGTTTTACAGCCTTAGATCATAGCATCTAACCCTTAACTGAACCAGGCAGAGAACAGATCTGAGAGAAAGGTTAAAAGAACTGATCTGAAAACCAAATGACCAACCTGACTATTAAAAACCAAATAAAATTGTATTATCAGGCTTGTGTTTTCGTATTATTTTTGTGCTTTTTATGTTTGTTTGTATGTCTTGCTGCAAAACTATTTGCCCCTTGGGGGACATGAATAAAGTTGAATGAATGAAGTTAAAAGACAAGCTTGTATGCATAATAAATCAATATTAGAAAATAATTCTGGCACATACACTCTTAAAAATAAAGGCATCAATGGTTTCATCAAGAACTTTTACCATCCATGGAACCTTTCCATTTCACAAAACTTTTTTTTTTTTTTTGTTTTGGAAAAAGGTGGAAGGTTGTTTAGTGGAAAAAGGTTGTTCAGATTATTAAAATGTCTTCACACTAAGATTATTTTAAGAACTGCTCTCTGAAAGGTTCTTTGAGGAACACAGAATGGTTCTTAAATGGCATAACTGTGGTTTACACAAAACAGCACCAACTACAAATTTCAAAATTTGTAACTTTTTTTTTTTTTATACAACTTTTTAAATCTCCAAATAACCATATAATTAACTCAAGAGACAAATTCAGCCAAAAAAAAAAATTCTTTATAATATGGATCCTTTGCTGAATCTAAAATGCTGAATATAACCACTGAAGAACACATACTTTAAAGATCGGACTTTGCGATATTGCTCTTTGAATTCTTTCAGTGTGAAAAGCCATTGTCCACTGGAGACTTGTCGCATCACGTCGGGTATTGTTAAGTTGTCTGTAAGTAAGCAGAAGCCTCTTCAAGCGGCATGCCTTCCCCCACATGCCGCAGCTCAATACTGATGAGTGCTGGACGATTGATGGGCTGATCACCAGACGATCACTAACATCTCACCATTTAAAAAAAAAAAAGTGTAATTCTTTACGAACTGTTAGACTATTAAACGCATCGTTTCATGTTCTTATAGAGGAGATAGAAGTAACACTACTGTTTAAAAATGAACGGGGCACAGGTGCAGGATGAATGGAAGATGAAGGGGATCTGGAGCGCCTAAAGCGTGCATCTGCTCAGACTCCTGACCAGTCAATAATCGCAACGCTATTCAATAACCGATTCTACTCACATTCTTTTATCATACGGCTGGAGCTGCCGGTGCAAGGCGAGAGAGAATCCAAAGAGGCTGCCCGGTTGACCGTTCTTCCTAAGGACGTTTTGCGTGTCCAGGTTAAATGCACTTGTAGAAGTCCAAATGAGCAATGACAAAATGCACAGGTTCCGAGAGAGCCCCTCGTCAAAGAGCCCCATTGCCTGTAATTAATATGGTTGTATTAATATAGCCCTTGTTTGCGGTAGTTCCCGCTGCACTGAGAGGACAGCAGCCGTAATCTGCACTGCACTGCGCTCAATAAGAGAAAGAGAGAGAGAGAGAGAGACCCGTCGCCCCTCCTCTCTCTCTCCTGTCCCCTCAGCGCCCTACGTCACTTTTGAAAGATGAGGCTCACCCGGTCTCACCCGGTCTCACCCCATCCACGCGGATGCAATTTATGAACACTGTGTCATCAAGCTGCTTGAATTTATTGTCAAAGTTACTATTCATAGGCGAAATATGTGCGCTTACACATTCTGGGTATTCATTTAGATCTCGAAAAATGAATGACATCTTTAGATAATTAAATTAGGAAATTAAAAATATAATATACTGTATGTATGCATATCATTAACATGTATTGTGTAAATTCTCTGCGATATACAGCGGTGGTTGGTCACAGATCTCTGTCTGCTCTCATGCACTGGTAGCATTGTGCCACTGCTCATTTGCATATTGCTTATTGCAAGTTGAGTACTGATGTACATCATCAATGGCCTTTGTCACTCATGTCAAAAAATATTATATTGGATAATTACTGATGACTAATTACTAGGGTAGAATTGTGCATTGAGGGCACACAAATGCACACTCACTTCTAAAAACTAAAATGCAGCTTAGTGGACTTCACTGTCAAACTCTCACAATGAGCACTAGAATATCTTTTCCAAAAATATGATTTCTTTAACTGTAAGACTGGACTAAAGCTGCCATATAGTTATCATTACAATTTCACCCATTCATATATGTGCAAGTGGCAATGTCTCTGGAATACCCGGGGCCAGTTGCATAAAATTAGCCTCTATGTTAAAATATATAGAGTATATATAGCGTAAAAAAAAAAACATTACAAGCTATTATACAACCCTGCTCCCCTGAACTAACATCTATCGTCTTAAAATAAATAAATAAATAAAAACTAACTTGTAAGACTAGTCTAAACCTTACAGTATATGCAACCTATTCTATTCTAGTTTTTCATGACTTAAATCTGTAAAATCTGCACTCCAGAATCCTAAAAAGTTTATAATTTTGATTGGTCTTAAAACAAAATAAAAGAAGATTATAATTTAATTATAAAGTAATAGAAAACAACAACAAAAAGGCCCAACATGCACTACTGTGCATAGGCTACACAACAATCCTTTAATCTGTTTTAGGTAAAGTCTGTTTATGTAATTTCTCTGATAGAAAATAAAAACAAATTCAGTTTACTATGCGACTGCAGGGCGCACTTGCGGTGTAGACAGTCTAGTGGATTAGGCTAATGACAGCATTCTTGGTTTGTTGCATTGAGTTGTTCACTTGCACTGTAGAGGGCTGTTAGTCTACCGCATCTGAATGATTTTTAGATTTAAGGAAAGAGCGGTCACTGATATGGCTGAAATGTAAGATGCGCTTGTGTCAGGCCGAGAGAAGCATTGATCCCGTGCTGTCCATATGGACGGTTAGTCGATCAAGTGTGAACCAAATAATGTGATCCTGATAAACCAGAGCACACAGCTGATAGTCAAGAACTATGGCGATAATTACAGTACACTGAACCGTTCAAAAATACGCTTTGTTTTAAAAGAATGTAAAATGCAGTGTTAATATTAATAATATTATATATATATATATTTCTCTTTCTCTTAAACATGAATCTTTGTTTATTCCAGACACCCAATACTTCGTATCTAAAATCATATTTAGGCAGGCCATTATAGATGCAGTATGTAATTTCAAAAAATGCCATTTTAACCCCCAAATTTGCTTTATATCTGTAAACATATTGGCAGGGAATATATACTAACTTAATTATTGTTTGAATGTATTTGCTAGTCCACCACTAAAATCCCATTAGTCTGTGATGCTGCACTTAACCTGTGCAGATTATAATATTTTTATTTGGAAAAACTCTTCCTGGCAATGAAACAACATGAGATCACACACACACACACACACACCGTATGCAGTCATAAGTTCTCACCCAGGCTGGCGCATAAAGTGTATCATCATCATTGTTTTACCACAAAGAGTATTACCGTAAATGGTCTCTTTCAGGAAATGAATAAGCATCATCCATGACGGAAAAACAATGGCTTCACCGCTACTGATCAATATGTTAGGATCCTCCTGTGGTTTAGACATGTGGTTTGCTGGATGATGGAAGAGTTGAAGTGTTGCCTGTGTGCTACAGTACACTGACAATCTCTGAGGTGCATGAATATTGAATGTAAAACTCAGTACATGATAAAATGGGATCATTTATTAGCCATTAGGATTTGTAAATAATGATCAAAGCCAAAAACGTCAGTACAGAGAGGGTGTGAATTCTGATCAGTTCTGTTAAGGATAGAAGGATTTTGCATCCTTCCTGTTCTCAGATCGTGACATTCTTGTGCCTTGGCACGATCTTAAAGTGGAAAAACAATTCGCTGCCAGCCAGTATCTCTCTGAAACACACTCCTTTCAGGAATGCCAAATTATCTAATGCATCATGAATCTCGCAGGAGAAAAAGAGAAAGTCATGCAGGGTCATCTAAGCCTTGAATGACAGGGCCCATGTGTGCAGGGTGACTCGTCAGCCCACACTCTGGTCTGATAGCACAGGAAACAGGAAGAATGTGAAGGGCACTGTTGTGTGAGCACTGCTGATTCACTGCATGCCACTTACAGTCTCTCAACATCACAAAAGACTGGAGACCAACAATGTGACCTATGCAGAGAATGTGACCCTGCAAGTAGATGTGACGGGATGTGATTTTGAGGTCATCAATTCATTGTGCATTATGAACTTTGTTCAGCCAACATGGTACATTCACAACAAATCAGGGCAACTGCTTCATACAGGAAGAAATATTCATTTGAAAGACTTGAACTGACTGATAATCAGAAGGTTTTTTTTTCTATAAATCTTGATAGAATCAAGTAATGCTTGATGCTCAAGAATCATTAAAGGGATAGTTCACCCAAAAATGGAAATTCTGTCAACATTTACTCACCCTCAAGTCGTTCCAAACCTGTATGAGTTGCTTTCTTATGTTGAACA
>NW_015554266.1:1389160-1392660 GCF_001515605.1 Sinocyclocheilus anshuiensis | reverse complement strand
AATGCCAAATTATCTAATGCATCATGAATCTCGCAGGAGAAAAAGAGAAAGTCATGCAGGGTCATCTAAGCCTTGAATGACAGGGCCCATGTGTGCAGGGTGACTCGTCAGCCCACACTCTGGTCTGATAGCACAGGAAACAGGAAGAATGTGAAGGGCACTGTTGTGTGAGCACTGCTGATTCACTGCATGCCACTTACAGTCTCTCAACATCACAAAAGACTGGAGACCAACAATGTGACCTATGCAGAGAATGTGACCCTGCAAGTAGATGTGACGGGATGTGATTTTGAGGTCATCAATTCATTGTGCATTATGAACTTTGTTCAGCCAACATGGTACATTCACAACAAATCAGGGCAACTGCTTCATACAGGAAGAAATATTCATTTGAAAGACTTGAACTGACTGATAATCAGAAGGTTTTTTTTTCTATAAATCTTGATAGAATCAAGTAATGCTTGATGCTCAAGAATCATTAAAGGGATAGTTCACCCAAAAATGGAAATTCTGTCAACATTTACTCACCCTCAAGTCATTCCAAACCTGTATGAGTTGCTTTCTTATGTTGAACATAAAAGAAGATATTTTGAAGATTGCTGGTAATCAAACAGTTGGTGGTTGCCATTGACTAACATAGAATTTGTTTTTCCTACTATGGAAGTCAATGGCAACCACCAACTATTTGATTACCAGCAATCTTCAAAATATCTTCTTTTATGTTCAACATAAGAAAGCAACTCATACAGGTTTGGAACGACATGGGGGTGAGTAAATGATGACAGAATTTCCATTTTTGGGTGAACTATCCCTTTAAGTATGTCTTTCAAAGGAGGATTAAACATTGTTTATGATGATCAACATTAACTAAAACTTAAACTTTAACTTGGAGATAATTATTAAAGACACATAACAGTTGCTTTGTTAGCCAAGGCTGTGTGAGGCCATTTGGGGACACAGTTGTAAATCCTGTGTGATATTTTTTATTTTTATTTTTTTATTGAAATGTGAAGTTTATTGTCAGGCACAAAAAATCAAATAAAAAATACAGTGAGCGAGAGATAGACAGGTCTAGATATTTCTACAGAAATTGCTGAATGGTCCGTCAGTGTATACGTCAGTCACTGCTGTCTTTAAAACCCCCACAAATACACCTGTCATAGCAGGTGTCAGCTGTTGACAGTTACACACTCACTTTAGGGGTTTCTGAACCAAAACGTTGTGATTCAGCACAGTGTCTGTGAGATGCATGTATAGAAATGACACACTGTCACATTGAGGGACATCTGAAACAATCAAATGCCAGTAGTGCTAGTAGATTCATTCAGTAGTGTTTCTGTAATGCCAATTCATCCATCAGAGACAAAAATGAACATATTCCTCTTTAAATGCTTTTAGAAGTTATGGATTACATGGTTAAAGAGCTTTTAGATGACTATACTGCACTCTCTCGTTCTTTCCCTCATTCGCTTAGACTTTATGGTAATGAGGATGAGGAAATTAGGGTTTCATCTCCATAAGCATCAGTCAATTGTATGCAGTCACCATACAGATTGATTTCATCATTGTGATGGACTGTCTTGAGTCATTTCCATATGTATCAGGTCAGGACGAGGAAACAGGGAATCATCTGACAGAATAACAAAAGCAGGCACCAGACACCTCTGCTCTAGTTTAACTTCAGTAAAGACACTCTTTAACATCAGCCAACTACCAAAATGGTGTTTCACCTGCTGGTTTTGAAAAATATGTGTAAAACTATAGGTGCTCATATAATTTAAATAAAATATAACAGTTTCACATTCCCATGTCTTCTCAAACAATAGAAATCTAACAATTATTTGATATTGTATACTCCTTTCTAGAGTATTAGAAGTCATCAGACATTCCAAAACAAAACAAAACAAAACAAAACAAAAAACCTCCTCCTGGTCGTAGATTGATAAATATACACCTACCAGGCCAATTAATTGGCTGATATTTCAGTCTTTTTAAACTTTTGGTATTATTAGTCAATAACTGTCGCTGATTGACAGAAGTGTTAATTCTTCATTGTGTCATTTAGGCTCACTAAAAAGTAATGCACATTTTCTGTTTACAAATATTTTAATATCAAACATAATACATATTTAGTAAATAAATGATCAGAAACAACAACAAAAAATTAATTCTAAATATAAAATATAAAATCTAATTTCAGTATTTTTGTGTATCTCATCTATGATTAAATATTTCATATAAACTGGTCATCCTGCTCTCTAACCTGTTATATGTTTCAATTTCAGCCAATGA
Organism: Sinocyclocheilus anshuiensis; assembly: GCF_001515605.1. Classification (NCBI taxonomy): domain Eukaryota; kingdom Metazoa; phylum Chordata; class Actinopteri; order Cypriniformes; family Cyprinidae; genus Sinocyclocheilus; species Sinocyclocheilus anshuiensis. The sequence continues at coordinate 1,390,368 of NW_015554266.1, read as the reverse complement.
AAATCCTATATCAGTTGCTTATTAATCTACTTATTTTTGTGATGATGTCTGCTTTACTTTATGAAAGTCAGGGGGGTCCAAACCATGTCCTTTGTGTTCCACAGAATAAAGAAAGTCATACAAGTTTGGAACGACATGAGGGTGAGTAAATGATTGAAGACTTTTATATTTGAACTTATTTATTATCTATATAGCAAGCTTTTGACTCTCAATACAAGTGTGCCGTAGTTTATCAAAAGAACTACATTAATTCACAAGACAGAGAAAAAAAATGGCTATTGCTATTCAGAAAGATATAGCTGCCACTTTGCTGTTATAGAGAAATTAAACAACTAAATGTGAGACAAAAGTGTGAGAGGCATGAGAGTCTCTTTTTTTTGGTTGTGAAATTTTTGTTTTGCTATGTTTGCACTTTGTAATGAAATTACTATGTGTGAAGTTTAAAAGAACAAACCTATGTGTAACGATTTCAGTCCACTGAAGGCGAGTTGAAGTGAGAACCCAAGTGCAGTTTATTTACAGTGTGATCCAAACATCCAAACAATAATCCGAGACTTGACTTGACATGAACAGACATGAACAGACTTGATGAGGCATGAACAGACTAGACTCACCGACAGCGGGTTACAACATCAATACACGACGAAGACTATGGGAACATGATGGCTACTTATATCAGACAAAGAGGGTCACATGCAAGAACAAACCAATGGGAAACAAGACACATGACTAAGACAACCAATCAGACCAAAATAAAAGACATGAAAACATGAACATGAAACAAAACCCAAACCCCACATTACATATCCCCCCCTCTAAGGGTGGCTCCAGACGCCCAAACAAACACAAATAAAACCCAACAAGTCCAGGAGGGTGGTGGAGTGAAGGCGGAACTGGGGGAGGGACGGAGGGCCAGGCCCATGAAACGGAACAGGCAGAGCAGGGAGCCATGGTGGAGCAGGCAGACTGGGGACCAATGGCGGGGCAGGCAGAGCGGGGGGCCATGGCGGAACAGAGACATGGACAGACCTCTTGACTGTAACAGAACAAGCAGAGAGTTCTTGAATGGCCTCCTTGGCAGTGAAAGGACAGACAGTGAGTTCATGAACGGCCTCCATGGCCGTAACAGGACAGGCAGTGAATTCATGGACGGCCTTCTTGGCCGTGGCAGGACAGACAGTGAGTTCATGAACGGCCTCCATGGCCGT
>NW_015554266.1:1382719-1387697 GCF_001515605.1 Sinocyclocheilus anshuiensis | reverse complement strand
AAACTAAAGGGATAGTTCACCCAAAAATGAAAATTCTGTCATTAATTACTCACCCTCATGTCATTCCAAACCTGTAAGTCCTTTGTTCATCTTCGGAACACAAATTAAGATATTTTTGGTGAAATCCGAGAGCTTTCTGACCCTCCTATAGACAGCAACGCAACTGGCATGTTCAAGGCCCAGAAAGGTATTAAGGACATTGTTAAAGTAGTCCGTGTGACATCAGTGGTTCAATCTTAATTTTATGAAGCTACGAGAATACCTTTTGTGCACAAAGAAAACAAAAATAACGACTTTATTCAACAATTTCCTCTCTGTCAATCTTTGATGCGCATTCACAAGAGAATGTAACGATTTAGTCCACTGAAGGCGAGCGTAGTGAGAACCCAAGTGCAGTTTTATTTACAGTGAAAGCAGATCCACTAAGTCGCAATCCAAAGTCTATGTACTGTTCAAGTGACCAGTGTGGGGTATTGCGTGGCATTAATTGAGATACATTTTTGTCCAAACCATAACGGAAAATGTCTTTCAGGTATGTTTCATTAAAATCTACCTGGTGAGAAAGCCCACAAAAGTCCTCCACATACTCCTCAATGGAGCGATTACCCTAACGGAGGTGAACAAGATGATCTGCTGGGTTAATTTTTTCTGTGGTCGTGTATTCTGTAACGAATCAGTCTACTGAAGGTGAGTTGAAGTGAGAACCCAAGTGCAGTTTATTTAAAGACAACCAATCAGAACATGACACAATGAACAGAGGAACCAATGGCATGAATACATGAGGGCAAGGGAAGCATGACACAAACAGGGACCATGACTAAACTAAATAATAAAAGACATGAACATGAACATGAAACAAAAACAAAACCCAAACCCCACATTACACTATGGTTAGTTGAAAAGGCTTGTCTGCAGTCTGGCAATTGAATGCATCATGTTAACAAAACACTTTCCTCACAATCAGTACAGTCATAAACCAGACACAGCCAAAAGTATGCCAAAACACATCCATGTGAATGCAGAAATAACCAAAACTAGCCAGTTCACAGTACAACAGCAAAGCAAAGCAAAGACTTTCTGAAAATTTTGAAGAAAATTCTGCATAACATCCAGCTGGAATTAGCCAAATATTTTCCAAATTAGTGGAAAATGAGAGCAACATTAATGACTAATACATTAACATGCTAGCACTTGTTTACTGCTGGTCTAGGCAGACACATAAGTAAACCATGCGGCCTGTGATATCAGACTGAGTCTGGGACTGAGTTTTCCTTGCATCAGTGGCTTGGTAAAGTGCTGAGTTTAATCTCAGTGAGAGCTTCCTGATCGGCCAATGTTTTGTGAAGCGTGGATCGCTGTAAATCCACCCAGCTCCTGCAGCACAAAAGCTCAGCTCTGGTTTACAAGTGATGGGGGTGGGGGTGCAGAACAATGAGGATGTCAGAACACTGGAACATCACTACATTCCTTCGCTGCCTGTGATGCAGGGAATTCCCCTTTGTTGCGGTTGCAGGGTGGTAAAACACATGACTAAGACAACCAATCAGAACATGACACAATGAACAGAGGAACCAATGGCATGAATACATGAGGGCAAGGGAAGCATGACACAAACAGGGACCATGACTAAACTAAATAATAAAAGACATGAACATGAACATGAAACAAAAACAAAACCCAAACCCCACATTACACTATGGTTAGTTGAAAAGGCTTGTCTGCAGTCTGGCAATTGAATGCATCATGTTAACAAAACACTTTCCTCACAATCAGTACAGTCATAAACCAGACACAGCCAAAAGTATGCCAAAACACATCCATGTGAATGCAGAAATAACCAAAACTAGCCAGTTCACAGTACAACAGCAAAGCAAAGCAAAGACAGATTCTGCATAACATCCAGCTGGAATTAGCCAAATATTTTCCAAATTAGTGGAAAATGAGAGCAACATTAATGACTAATACATTAACATGCTAGCACTTGTTTACTGCTGGTCTAGGCAGACACATAAGTAAACCATGCGGCCTGTGATATTAGACTGAGTCTGGGACTGAGTTTTCCTTGCATCAGTGGCTTGGTAAAGTGCTGAGTTTAATCTCAGTGAGAGCTTCCTGATCGGCCAATGTTTTGTGAAGCGTGGATCGCTGTAAATCCACCCAGCTCCTGCAGCACAAAAGCTCAGCTCTGGTTTACAAGTGATGGGGGTGGGGGTGCAGAACAATGAGGATGTCAGAACACTGGAACATCACTACATTCCTTCGCTGCCTGTGATGCAGGGAATTCCCCTTTGTTGCGGTTGCAGGGTGGTAAAATACGGTCACTCTTGAGGTCAAAAGGAAAAGAGTCCATTGGAAAGCAGCAGTATCTGCTGGATAAATGTGTGCAGGCACTCCTTATTATAACATGCACTGAACGCTGTCAGAATAGTTTTCTCATGTGATCATAGGCTTCATATCTGCCTCTGTTCCCAAGATTCCATGCATACTGATGGAAGAGCATGTGTTCAGAGTTTAATATGGCTTAAGCTCTATCAAATGCATGTGTGGCTTATTGTCGATTACTACAGAAAATAATTTGGGCACGTCCCTCTTTTTTGAAGTCATGTGGGTTTAAAAACAGAAACATGAAGCGTTCAGTAAAGTGCATAAATTCTATTTTAAGAAAAATAAATTAATATACATTATTTGATCCATGTTTTTTTTTTGCTTTTTGAAGTGGATCTACTGAACTTCTAATTATTCTTCACCAATGTAACCCCACGTTATTTTCTTGTATTTCTGTGCTCATTTTGAGGAAGTTACCACAATGTTTAATAAGGCAAAATGAGGCATGTGAAAGGCACAAGAAATGTTGTTGTAACACTCTAAAAAAATGCTGGGTTAAAAAGGGACAAACCCAGCTATTGGGTTGTTTTGACCCAGCAGTTGGGTTTTTTTTACCCGCCCGCTGGGTCAAAACAACCCAACCGCTGGGTCAAACCAACCCAACCGCTGGGTCAAACCAACCCAACCGCTGGGTCAAACCAACCCAACCGCTGGGTCAAACCAACCCAACCGCTGGGTCAAACCAACCCAACCGCTGGGTCAAACCAACCCAACCGCTGGGTCAAACCAACCCAACCGCTGGGTCAAACCAACCCAACCGCTGGGTCAAAACAATCCAATAGCTGGGTTTGTCCCTTTTTAACCCAGCGCTGGGTTATATTTAACCCAGCATTTTTTAGAGTGTATGTTACTATGTTACATATGTTACTTTTATATTTTCTCACAGATAAATTTTGTGCTTAATCAACTTTTTTATTTGATAGAGTTCACATCACAGTCAACAACAGCAGTTCCCCTTGCACTCTTAATCAAACTTACACTCCTTTCTCTCCTCAGAGTCAAACACTGGCAGTTAGTTGTGTATACGTGAGCTGTAAACAGAGCAAAACTGCATCCTGTGCAAACATGAGATTTCTTGACCCTGCTATATTTCCTCGACAGTAACTGGGATGAACAAACATTAACTAGTTGTGTACTTTCTAATTTGTCCCGCTCCACACATGGTCAGCATGTTTGAGTAACCTGGCGGAATTTAACCGCGGGGTTTGACACTTAGGGCAGGTTACCATGGAGATGAATAGCTCAGTGAGGTCTGGTGCTCTCTGCAGGACATATGAATATGCAATCTGAAAATAATGAAATCACATTTAAATATGCATCAGTGTGAGGAGTGTGCACTACAGAAAAAAAGTATGCAGCAACTCTGTTACTGTTTATTTTTGATACATTAACATGCTTTGACCAAAACTGATGCTAAAAACAATAAGAAGAGATAACATTTACAACACTAGACACATTTATTCCGGTAACACTTTAGGGAACACTATTCACTATTAACTAGTTGCTTATTAGCATGCATACAGTATTACTAGCATATTGGCTGTTTATTAGCACTTATAAAGCACATATTAATGCCTTATTCTGCATGACCATATTCTAGATCCCTTAACCCGACCCAAAACATAAGTACTACAATAACTACCTTATTTAGCATCAATAAGCAGCAAATGAGGAGTTTATTGAGTGAAAACTCTTAGTTAATAGTGAGTATGTGTTCCCTAATCTAAAGTGTTACTGATAGAACTATAGAAAACATGGATGCCAGTTTATGTTTTGTACTAGGATTTATTTTATTAATTAAATTGACTTGTTCAAAAAGATTTTTATACCATCCCCATCAACCCATGCCCCCAATCTCACTACCATGTATCTCTTAAAACCATTTAATTCAACAAGATAAACAATTAGGAAACATTTTATTTGAAAAAGGCAAACAAACTGGGGAAAAAGTACATAAAGTTTCTATATCATAAGAAAATCCTTTGATATGACTGCAAGTCAATTATCAACTAGATGAAAAATAACACTTTCTTACTTCACAACTGTTTATCCTTTATATTTTCATACACATATTCATCACTCATACTCATCACTCATACTGATACCGCTTAGCATCTGCTCATTTCAAATGTATATCTTCACATCAACAGGTGTCCATAGATAACCTGTAAGTAAGGCAAAATAGTGAAAGATGGAAGATAATGAGAGGAACCAAGACACAGTGGAGCTTGAAAACAGTAAATAAATAAATATATATATATATATATAATTGTATTTGGTCTTTAATTACTATGTACTTGTCACTGAATCATTCAGTTTGGACTTTTTTTGCACCGTTTCTGTTCTTTGAGTTAATTGTGTCATGCCGTCCAGGTGTTTGTCATTAATTAGTCTAGTCTGCTTGTGTATTTAAGTTGCTCTCTTTCTGTTCATTGTTGCCTTCACCATTGAGGACGTCACCAGCCCCACTCCAGACCCAGTGCCTAGCCAGTCACCACCCCGCTGCACGGACCGTCTGCCTGAGCCCACCACAGATGGAGAGCCAGAGCCCACCACAGATGGAGAGCCAGAGCCAGAGCCCACCACTTCGGAA
>NW_015554266.1:1370146-1382378 GCF_001515605.1 Sinocyclocheilus anshuiensis | reverse complement strand
CTTCTGTTCATCTGTCTGATTCACTGGTCCTGCCCAGCCTCCCTCTCCCACCTCCTCTCCAAGCTGCTTTAAGAGACTTTTTATTTTTGTTTGGATTTTGTGCATTTCTTCAGTCGCCTCAGCCCTCAGCCACGCCTGCTGTCCAATCATCTTCAGCCCCCGTCAGTCCCCCTTCCGGCCTTGGATGGCTCCGCTCCACCTCATGCCGCTGTCCAGACTCCTGCGCCTGCACTCCTCCCACCCTCGATTCCAGCATGGACCATTGGCTATTCAACCTCGCCCGGGCTCCCTCGGTCAGTTGGTCATGCTTCATGCTGTCCGCTGCTCTCCGGCCCGCCACTCCTTCGGCTACGGCCTGCTCCGCACTCCCTCAGGCTCCGCCTCCTTCCTCGGTCGCTCCAGCACGCCCTCTGGTCTCTGGATCCCCACCTACATCTCTAGCGATCATCGCTACAGCTCCGGCCATCGCACCTTGGCTCCTCCCTCCAGTGACACCGCCATGAGTGCAGTGGCCTGGGTGGCCTGGGGCTTCCTGCTGAAGGCTCTCACCACCATCATCACCACCCTGGACTTTATTTGGCCCGCTTCCCGGTCATCCGTCCTCCTCCAGAACCTCCACCAGTTTCCTCTCCAGCATGCCTGCCCTTTGCCATCCCTGCACCATCTCCTCATCCTCCTCGCCACCTCATTCCTCTCTCTTCTCTCTCTCATTCTGTTCATTGTTGTCGGGTCTCGTCGATGTTACGTGTGTTGCATGCCTTCCCTTTGTTTGGATTTTCCTTCTGTGGATTTTTTAAAGACTGCTTATCTTCATCATTATGTTTATGTGTGTTTCTGTATTGTATAAAGCGCTATACAAATAAACTTTATCAACACAGTAGTGTGACAGTACTTCGATAGAAAATATTTATTTATTTTAGAGTGACCTTGTTACAGTGTTATTATACATTTAAGTACTGAATAATTAACTGAATAATTAACAAAATTTACTTACTATAAGGTTAGGTTTAGAATTGTGGTTTAGAGTTATTATGTACTGTAATTATGTATTTATACATAATTACATTTAGACTTATTTACTTTTATTACTACAGTAAGTACATGTGTAACAATGACACTGTAAAATAAAGTGTTAAGTAAAAGACACTACATGTTGCTAGATTGTACTTACATTGGAAGTGCACGCAGGTAATTACATTTTACACTGTTGACGCTATTTACCTTAAACCTACCCTTAATTCTATCCTACATCTAATCCTAGTGAGATCCCAACCGCAACAGAAGCAAATGTGAATCTTGCAGGAGTTTTGCAGAACAACATGTGTGTAATACACAGCTTATGCATATCAATCATAAACAGCCTTAGCACTTTTGAATCTATTTAATAATAATAATGATAAGTGGCAACCTCATGTTGGGGGTTGTGAATAATTGTAAAATTGTAATTGTAATGTAATTCATTGTTCATTGATCTGCATTAGGAGGTCGTCCACAGACATTCTAGCTCTGTGTCTCACTGATGCTGAACAAACACAGTTCTCCATATGGCAGATGATAAACATGGTGAGATGTCTACATGCTGTCTGTCTTGACAGTGTATCTCACTTTCTATGTCACTTTGATCAATTAGGCCTCTGTCTATATAGAACTTTGGATGTTAAGGATGAAAACTGGTGAGATTTGTGATGATAGCATTCCATCAAACATCCAACAATAACTCATAAACAAACAAATAAATAAAAAGCATTCCATCAAACATCCAACTGTCACCACCATGGACTTTTAGTTTGTTTTCTTCCCTCATGTTTCCCCTGACCTATTTTTCCCTCCTGTGTTGATTAGTTCATTCTGTTCATCTGTGTTCTGTTAATCTAGTCATTAGTCCATTATTTGAGTTAGTATAAGTACTCCCCGTTCTGTTCCTTAGGTTGTCCGGTATTGAATGTAGCTGTTGATGTTGTTATTTTGCTGCGTGTTCCCTTTGCCTTCATGGATTATCATCTTCTTGGATTCTATTAAACTTTTGTGTAGATGACCTTCGTCTTCGTGTGCCTTTCCTCTACACGTTGTCTGAAAGAATACCAGACCACATAAAAGTAAAGATAAGTGACGTTATTTACCCCCTTTATTTTCCGTTTTTCTATTATTAGTATGACCCACCGTCACAAATTCTTCCTCCTCCTGCTGGAGCAGGGGGAGCTTCCTCTTGAGGTCCACACGGCGGTCTTTGTGGAGAACGCCAACAGTACCAGCTACCCGGACGACGTGCTCTTCTCGTTCTACATAGCGAGCCTGAACACCGCATGCAAATTTCGGTTCTCCGGATGTGTACCTCAAGGGGATTTCGCCGACTTCGTGGAGTGGGTGCTGGTGAGCAAAGACCCAGAGACCAGCCGAACATCACCCCGCAGCGCAGAGCGCTTGCCTGAGCCCACCGCAGACGGAGAGCCAAAGCCCGCCACGACCAACGAGCCATCGCAAGCAAGAGCGACAGAGCTAAGGATTGCCCTGGAGCCAGAGCCTCACGGATCGTCTGACCAGGTGCGAGAGCCGGCAACGAGGGATGATACAGTGGAGACCGATGGCACGAGGAATGCTCCGCCCCCTGTACCACCGCTGAGGGTGAACTGAGGCAGGACTCAGGGGATCTGATAGACTTTTATTCAGAATTACCCAGTTTTCCGTCATCGTCTGAAGTCTCTGTCTGTCCTGTCACGGCCATGGAGGCCATTTTTGAACTATCTATCTACCCTGAACTGTCTGTCTGCCCCATCACAACCATGGAGGTCATTCCCAAACTATCCATCTAGCCTGAACTGCCTGTCTGCCCCGTCACGACCATGGAGGTCGTTCCCCTATCTCTGGCACTCCCAGTGCTGGGAGTGGCTATCTGGTGTGTGTGGGCAGCACACACCATTCCTGAACCCCCGGACTGCTCAAAGCTCCCACCCAGCCTCCCTCTCCAACCACCTCTTCATCTATCCTCACCACCGCCTCCGTTGTCCCCTGTCAGCCCCTCAGCTCACCCTCAGCCCACCATCTCTGATGTGGGTTCGCCGCAGGTCTGCCAATCTCCATCGGCATTGTGGCTGGAGGATCCCTTGTCTTCGCCTCCAGCCTCTGAGTCCCAGACTCCGCCTCAGCCCGTCGACCCAGTGGCTCCATCATGGCTCCTAGCTCCCTCCTCTCCGCCGTGACCCATCCATCCACCAGCTCTGCTGGGCTCCCTCGTCCCCGTGGCTCCGCCTTGGTCAGTCGTCAACCCGCCATCGCCTCAGGACTCCACTCCTCCGGCTGCGCTTCATCGATCCATCCCACCGGCTCCATTGGGCTCCTCCCTCCCTCCATGCTCCACCTTGGTCCTCTGTCGCATTAGTCCATTATTTGAGTTAGTATAAGTACTTCCTGTTCTGTTCCTTAGGTTGTCCGGTTTTGAATGTAGCTGTTGATGTTGCTATTTTGCTGCGTGTTCCCTTTGCCTTCATGGATTATCATCTTCTTGGATTCTATTAAACTCTTGTGTAGATGACCTTCATCTTTGTGTGCCACCAACAATCACTCATAAACAAACAACAAACAAACAAATAAATAAATAAAAAACATTCCATCTAACATCCAACAATCACTCATAAGTAAATACATAAATAAATAATTTAGGCCTAAATTTATAGGGTCAGTTCACTCTAAAAAGGAAAATTCTGTCATTTACTCACCCTAAAGTTGTTTCAAACCTGTATGAATTTCTTTCTTCTGTTGAACATAAAAGAAGATATTTTGAAGAATGTTGGTAACCAAACAACTGCTGGTAGTCATTGACTGCCATTGTACAGAAAAAAACCCACTATGAATACCTAATGATGTTTTACCCACATTCTTCAAAATATCTTCTGACATATTTTTCATTTTAAGGTGAACTGTCCCTTTAAGATTTATGTATTTGAATTGCAATGAAAATTTCCGTCCATTTGTATTACACACACAAATGAACTAATTAACTTCATGTGATGCATATATGACAGTCATAAATAAATGAAACGGATAAGATTTCAGTAATAACAAACTGGATGTGTTTTGAATACACAATAAATAGGTTTGTTTTGTTCCACAGCTAGCCATATTTTAACAATATTGTGATGCCATGCTTTTTTGAGTGCAAAAATCTTACCTGTTTCATTTGTGTATGACTGACAAATATAAGGGTTATTCGTTTTTTTTTATTTTTTTTTTTATAAAACTGTGTAATCTCAATGGATGGAAAGTTTATATACAATTCAAATTCATAAACCTTAAATTTAGGCCTAAATATTTTTTAGCACAGATACTGACTTTCTGTTAATGCATTTGACCATTATGAAGATCATTAAAGGTGTGATTGTTTCCGCAGTGGTGGTGCCAAATTTTGTGTTGCAAAATTGTGCTGTAAAAGTAAAGTTGTGGATCTGCTGATGTGTGCTCATTTAACTGTGTATAAAAGGCAGCTACTGGAGGAGGAACAGTGCAACGCTGGACTTGATTTATACATCACATGCTCTGCTCTCTGAATCCATTAATGTGAACCAGGGCCGGATTTCGCTTGGCAGACTCTTGCACCTCCCCCACTTATTATTGGTCCTATGATATTTAGGCTTGGTGCTCCAATAATGGGCAAATATGGAGAAATCCTCTACAGTTCTAGAAAAGAGAGCATGCTGGGAAGTCTGTGAGGTTATTCCACTGACACAATAGCTTGTAGAGTCTCTTTGTGGTTTTGTATTCTGTATGCTTTATTGCTGCCCGTGATTGATGATGACTGTAAGAGTGGTGTTCACCTTTGACCCCTCACTACAGTACATCCTCAACACTGACTCGCCCCTAGTGACTGATGAATACATAATGAATAGCTTTAAATGCTTTTTAATGTTTATTAAGCATTTATTAATGCATTCCACACAGAACAACACAGTCTTCTTTTAGCATTTGTATAGTTATAAATGCAAGTGTGCTTTACAGTCCGCTCAATTTTGACTTATTTTGAACCCACAGAACCTGCATGAGATGAAATTCATAGCTGTCATTTCATCAGAGGAAAAGAAGCATTAGAAAACAGCGGAGCCAATTACGAAGGCAAGCATTTAGATATTGGTAACTTGTAAAAGTGTTAGCTTTGATTGAAAGCTACTTAAAAGGTAAAACAACAGATTTGACCCAATCAATACATGACATTTGTGTCACTGGTACTGAGGTTTATAATCTGTTATGCTTTAATCTATTCTATTATGAGTTCTTCTTGAATAAAGAAGAATAGAAAGAATTAATTCAAAATATTATTGTCATTTAGAATTTCCACCATTCCAAGTGCATGTAGTGAGTAGAAGAAGTCTGCAAATTAGGATGGAGCCATAGGCAAACATAATAGAAGTCACAGAAAAACAGCAACAAACTACTGAAAAAAAAAAAAAACACTGATAACTTACGTAATGCTTTTTCTGGTCTGTTAACACCCCAACACCATGCAAACAATATGCAAATATGTCCCTTTGGAATTATATAAACTAATATATATAAAGGTTTTTTATTATTATTTATTTGCCTGATGCCTAAAAATCTATGGTCCACTTCATTAGGAATAGACTCAAACTCATTTTGTTTGGACAGGTTCAGCATTAGTAACAAAAAACAAACAAACAAAAATAGTAATTAATAATAAGTGTTAATTATATATTTTCCTCTTAATTTAGTGTCAATGGTGTTCAAAATATAATTTTATAATAAAAAAAAGTAGTATAGAATTTTGTACAAATTTTTCCAAAATTCAAAGGAAGAAGAGACTGTTCCAATATTAGTGCTTCCCCCACCACACTGAAATGGAAATTAATTTACTTTTAAATTAACACTTGGTTTAAATGTGTCAGTGCTGCTCCATTGTTTATTGTCTGTGTGAATAATTCATATTAGTATTTTTATATTTTGGTATATTTTATCCATCCAAAACAAAAGGAAAGTTTGAACACAGAGCTTCTAGGAACAGAATTTAACTAACAACATACGTAAACAAGAACCGAGAAACTGGACTGAAAACACGGGTCATTAAATGCACAGAAAATGAGGAACTAAACAGGGACAGGTGAATGTAATCAATGAACCAATGAGTAACTATGACGACAAATGAAAAGTGGGAATAAAACAACAGAAAGATCTAAACTGAGATGTAATATCCGGGGTGTATTCCAGAAAGAAGGTTCAACAAACTCTGAGTTAAAACTTGAACTCTGAGTTGACTTACCCTGAGATTGGAAACTCAGAGAAAGTTTTCGGTTTCAAAACAGCTGATCAGAGTTAGTTCAATACACTCTGAGTTTAGCGCATGCACCACGACTATGAAAAGCCATGATCAATGGAGCTCTGCTATTACGATTCACCATTGCAACAGCTCCCGCCAAAAAGACTTCTGCTACGGAATACGTAACATTAATTCTAAATTAATGTTATCAGAGGTGATGACTGTGCGATGGTGAGAATATGTGTGTAATCAATGCATCCAACCACACTGGAAATCCTAAAGGAAATTCTAATTATTAGGTTCCTTAGAGGTCGCAACAAGATTTTATCAAGTGAACGCCATTTAAAAATGGTACGTTCAAATAAATATGCATGTGGATATGACAAAATAAATAAATTCAATCAAATTAAATTAAATTAAATCCTCTCCTGATGTAAATGTAACTCCCCGCGAATTATTGCAGCCTCCTCATCTACAGGATCCCTTATAAAAAGACATGCCATTTTTGTCACATTTACCGTGTCTGCATGATGAAAATGAAAGTGGTCCGGTGAGAAAAAATGATCTTGTTTCCATTTTCATGAAGATTATTTTTCTTACCCCGTTTAATTTGACTTGTTTACCCCAGGAAACAAGACTAAATATCGTACATATTTTTCCTTATATAGAAAATACATCATGGTTTAAGAATTTTGAGATATTTGTACTTGAAATAAGGCAAACATCTCAGCAATAAAAGCAATTTTTGCAGCGTGAATGAATAAATGAGGTATTTAAACATTGTTTATGCTTTAAAAATGGGGAGGAGACTGAAAGAAACTCTGGGTTTACCGAAGAAAACCTGCTCCCGACCAGGTTAGGTTCACAGAATAAGTTTCTATGGTAACTTACCGAGAGGTTTAGTTTTGTCTTTTACTGGAACCGAAAACCCTGAGTTTCCCTTTTCTGGGGTTAACAAACTCTGAGTTTCCAACAAAACCCACTTTCTGGAATACACCCCTAGTCACTGGTGCTAAAAGTTTTGCTTTAGTCATCAAATAAAATAAAGCTAAAAGAGAAATCTTCAATAAAAGAAAGAGAAATCTGAACTGAACTCAAACCTTTAACAATTCTGTGAATCAGAGAGTCAACATTCTTGAGAATGACGCAGTTGCTATGAGACAAGATTTCACATTAATATAATATAATCTGTTTCTGTTACAGAAAGAAGGACCAAGAATAGCGTGAATAATGTTTACAACATATTATTAGCAATTAGCATTCCTGCAACTGTTTTTATGTGCCAGCACACCTTTCAGTCTGAAAGAGTGTAATGCATTGAATGCAGTGGTATGTGTGTGTGTGTGTGTACCTACTTAACCATATTTTGGGGACAAATTTGTACCCAAAAGTGAGCAAAACCTGACAAAATCACCAAAAACCTCCATTTGGGGACGTACTCATTTGTAAAACTGGTATAAAAATAAAGTAAAGTCTTTTTGCAATTGTAAAAATGCAGAAAGTTTTCTGTGACACTTTTCTGCGTAGACTGGTAGTTACAGTGTGATGTCCATGCCATTCCATGTTGACAAACTACATAATTAGTCTTTCAACACTCGTGCATGTGTGGTGTTTGTGTGTGTGCATGCAGGAATAAATGCTATGTAATTAAACGCTCCACAGAACAAGACCAACGAGATGCTTCGCTTGCTGCGTGGATCTGACAAAATCACTACACTTCACATATGAACATGTAAAGGCGCAGAGATACACAAACACACTGACATGAGGGTTCTCTAATTAGACTGTAGTTGATCCTAATTGATCTGTGCATTTCTAGACTGTGGAGAGACAGAACCAATCAAGCCCAGCAGAGGAGGACTCAGGACATAAAAGGATTTTTGTGTGTGTTTGTGTGTGTGTGTGTGCCTACTTAACCATGTTTTGGGGACAAATTTGTACCCAAAATTGAGCAAAACCTGACAAAATCACCAAAAACCTCCATTTGGGGACGTCCTCATTTGTAAAACTGGTATAAAAATAAAGTAAAGTTTTTTTGCAATTGTAAAAATGCAGAAAGTTTTCTGTGAGGGGTTAGGGGGATGGGTGGGTTTAGGTTAAAAATTGTATAACTATCTGTATATAAAAACATTAGAAGTCTGTGTAATGTCCCCATTTAGATAGCTAAGTAAACGTGTGTGTGTGTGTTTGTGTGTGTTTGAGCTGAAGAGGGCTGTGAACAAGGTCACTGTTCTTTATTGTTGTGACTATAATGCATGAAATCACAAATAGCAGAGTTCAGTCTCATCCTTATCTGTCTCTGCTGTCTTAATAACTCCCTAAAAGACACATCTGAGTCTGAGAAATGTAGAAAGCACTAGAATGAGAGCCATTCTAATATAGTGTGCTAAATAATTAATGAATTCCTGACTTTTTATGATTGATAAAACATTTATGATGAAGTCTGTCCATTTGCAGGATTCCCAAACAGATGAAATTGAACATAGCTGAAGTCAAGATGAAGTGACCAGCAGCATTATTTTGCATCATCTGTCACACTTTTGTTTTTCTGATTCCTTTTACATTATAATAAGACTGAATATTACAAATAAAAACAAACATTTTTTTGTAATCCTGCAGGCTTTTTAAAACCAGCAGTGTCTGAAATCTTCACACGACTGTCAATGAGCCGCTGTGGAAAGATGCTCAACTTGTGTGGAATCAGCATGAATAATCCTGAGACCATAATGCAACACAGAGTGGTCAATTTTATGATGACAACATGATTAAACAATCACACTCTGCTAACTCAACCATAAATACGCACAGCGACAGAGCACTGACATCAGCCGGTATGCCACCTGCTCCCTGCCTCATCTTGTTATTTGCATCTGATTGAACAGTGTGTCAGCACTGCCTGTTCTGCCTGGTGCAATAGATCTCACAAAACTGTTATGTGCATAACAACCTAACATTTGTACATCCAGTGTAAATTCAATGAAGTAGTGTCCATAGAAATTGACAGAATTTATACATTAATCTTAAGTTAGGATGGTGGTACCAATGCCAAATGCCACTGTGAAAACAGTATCAAAACAAGTTCCAGTTACACATTTGCTATACGTATATGAATATGAAAACTCAGCTGTGATTTTAATAGCAGCTGAGTATTTGATGACTACATCTCAATGCTGCTAACAACTGTCAACCAGTCTAAAATGTGAACAAGTTAGAGTGTGCTTCAATTGCACATCACTGTTAAAACTGTAAAAAAATAAATAAAGATTTAGTCACATTAATGACTACAGAATCATCACACTGATTACGGTAAAATAAATAAATAAAGTTAAAAAGTGTTTGTAATTTTTACAGAAGGGGCTGTAAAAATGCTACCGTAAAATATGTTAATTGATTAACTGTGAGTTACCTTACCATATACAGTACGGTAAGAAACAATAAATGGTTTAACATCACATTATATGTAATTATGTGTAATTTTATGTAACACTTTATGGTTTTTGCAAGTAAAAATTGTGAATTACTATATCATTTTGGGTGAGAAACAGCAAAAGTCCCTGCGTGATCATTTATATAGATATGTTTCTTCTTATTTATCAGTATTTATCAGTTTTGTGCTACATTTTCTATTACAGTATTTAGCTGCTATTACATTACTTTAGTGTCATGTGTGTTACCCCAAAGGTGTTTTATCTTTTGTGTTTTGCGTATGACCCTGTGCATCTATATACGAGTATTGGCCAGGTTTTATGGACAGGGCACTGGACGACGAACTCTTATTCATCATGTGGCTTTCTGTTTTAGTGTATTATTATGTCGATTATCTGCAGATCCCATAAAGGGAAATGGCGATGGTTAAAAAAGAAGAAACATTGTGATATATATTGTTCAATGCTTTTGTGTTGTGTTGCACAACGTTTGCATCCAGAAACTTTGCGCGAGACGTTTTTTTCATCTCAATGTCCCCTAAGGGGCTCCATAGTTATCAGTAAATAAGGTAAAAAGCAGATTTGGTGGTTATAATTTATCATTATATCACTTAATGAAATATATGGTTATAAGCTGTAAAACATAGGTTACAGACACCAATATGCCATCCTATAATACTGGCAACCACTGCCGTATTTTTACCATCATTAACAGGATATTTTTATTCTCAGCCCGCTGAGTTGCTAATGCATCTATTTCCTCCTTGTTTATTGAAAATAGAATCCCTTACTGAAACTCAATCATATTTCTGGATTTTCTTCATTAAAAACAAGCAACCAAACGACGACAATATTCATCCATCTTCAGAAAGTCAACAGATACCACGACACTGCAGGTTATGCTGCCATCACTTGTGAGAAGACATATCAAACCGTTGGCTCATTACCAGCTTTTAGCCTTGCTGATACAGATGCTGACCTCAGCATTTCAGAAAAGAAGATATGAGTCAACAGTGACACCACAGACAATTTTAGGCTGACAGATAACTAGCAAACTGAAAGGTCCTTGCAAACACAACAGGAGATATCAGCAGACTGGATTAGACTGGGAAAATGTGCTTACTCTTTATCAGAATGTGACCTCAATCCATCTGTGTGAGCAACCGTACAACACTTGAAGGAATATTCTGGGTTCTTTGACAAATTCAGCTCAATTGACAGCATTTGTGGCACGGTGTTGATTACCTCAAACATTCATTTTGACTCGTCCCTGTTTCTGATGTTACAGAGTGAGGCACTTACAATGGAAGTGAATGGAATGACTTTTTTTTTTGTTTTTTGAGGGTTTAGAGGCAGAAATGTGAATCTAATAATTTTATAAAAACACTTTTCTTGAAACTCGGGTATTATTTGAGCTGCAAATTTGTTAAATATAGGTTACAAAGAACAGACTTTTACACGCAGGTTAGTACGTGATTTTATCACACTAAATCATGTTATCATAGGCTATTGTTTACTTGTGGTTATCATTTTGAAACAGTAAGGATTTTATGGCCTCATTTATTGCTATTAAACACTTCACTGTAAACCAGATTATTCCTTTAAATTAAAGACGACTAGTTATATTCATATTCTTATGAAGCTAATTATTATTGTTGTTATATCCATTCTACTTTGTATGGCTATGTGAAGATGTAGAAACATCACACAGACGACTGACTGACTGTTGTGCAGTTACATAAATAGGCTACCATACAAATTATTTAAGACATGCAGATACACAAAACAATAAGTTTGACAATGATTATCATATTTAATATTACATGAAATAACATTTAGCGTATACGTATGCATATTAGGTTATGCAGACAAAGTTGTGTGAAATCGGCAAAAAAGGCACTGCTGGCCTTTTCATTGTGCGGAGAGCAGAGCCACCTGCCGGCTCACTCCTGTATCTGCTGCCATGGTCCAAGTAAATGTCTGAATCTGAATAGGTCATGAATATTAATTAGGTCATTCTCGCGTTGCTTGATTTGCAAGAAAGTCCACGCACGTAACCTAAGTAGCCTAATAGTATTGATGAGTTTAGCCTTTGCAATAGCAGGATCCTAAATGCAGTAGCCTGAGTCTGACCACCTGCTTCCCAAGGTCTGCCTTTCAGCCAATCAAGCAAGCTTACTGGGCGAACTTTGCGTGATCTAATTAATATTCATGAGCGGTGTGTTCTCAATGTTAGGATTAGTGGGATGAATTCGCCTCCTCTGGCGGTCATTACACTGGATGTGATACCGTACACTGTCAGTAGAGGCGCTGTTGCTATTTGAATGATCTTTGGCAATCTGTTGCTGTCTTTAGTGGGCCAGATGTAAGCGATAAAGCAAGGCAAATGATTGAGAAATTACATCAACGTGGTGGATTAGTCGTTACACTCTACAAAATGCTGGGTTAAATACAACCCAGTGCTGGGTAAAATAGGGACAAACCCAGCAATTGGGCTGTTTTGACCCAGCGGTTGGGTTACTACCCAGAAGGTTGGGTTAAACATTTA
>NW_015554266.1:1340209-1369757 GCF_001515605.1 Sinocyclocheilus anshuiensis | reverse complement strand
TGGGTTTGTCCCTATTTAACCCAGCACTGGGTTGTATTTAACCCAGCATTTTTTTAGAGTGTAGTAGTAGCCTCTCACATCGACTTTCAAATATAATTCAGACTTTGATCTGTTGCTGTGGATATATAACGGTAAAAAGGTATTTAGCCTATATAACTGCATATACACTCTAAAAAATGCTGGGTTAAATATAACCCAGTGCTGGGTTAAAAAGGGACAAACCCAGGTTGTTGTTTTGACCCAGCGGTTGGGTTCAAAACAACCCAAACGCAGGGTCAAAACAACCCAATAGCTGGGTTTGTCCCTTTTTAACCCAGCACTGGGTTATATTTAACCCAGCATTTTTTAGAGTGTAAGATTATAAATTATGAAATCTGGGAAAATATAAAAGAGACCATTTTCTACTGATTATTGGACACATTATTTGATTTTCCATTTGTCATGTTATTTATACTTGTTTTATTTACTTATTATTTTACTTATTTTCTTTTTTCCTTTTTATGTTTTTTTTTAATACGAAAGGCTCTTTCAATAACTATTCAGTGTGTATGAAATATTCTATATATATTACTTGTGTAAAATGAATGGCATATGATTCAAGGTAACGTAGCCGAAGTTTTACTTGACCTATAGTTGGAATGTATTAAACCTGCGCAATTAAATATTATTTTTTATATTTTTAATTCTTTTATGCAGAACAATGTATTACATTTACACGAACACTTATACGTACACAATGCTTCGTTCGCTGTTCAGAATTGCATTTTCAGAAATTCATATTACCCAGTCTGAGGCCTTGAGTGACCCTGCAAATAAGGATATTGAGTTGACCAATAGCTAGTTTCAGCGTGTTGCCTGTACTGCGGAGAGCACAATAGCCTCTGGAAGTGGAAGCTGCCCTTCAGGGACATTCACCAATCGAGCTGTGCCCTGCTCTTTCCTTCCTAAAGTGATAACGGTGACAGAAATGCTACACAACAGTGCGCTGCGGGAGAGAGTCAGAGAAGAGGATGAAGACGGCGTGGGTAGTCTTGCCGATATTTGCAAATATATTTTCCCCATATAGGGATTTTTTTTATTTTTTTTTTTACCAGAATGCAAGGCACATTAGACAATTCCCGCATAGCCTATAACATCTCTATTTCATCTGAGTTCAATTTATACAGTTTACGCAACAATAATGCTACAGTTTAGGCTATTTGTGCAGCTTTTTATTTGGTTACCCACACAAATCAGCCAGTAACTAAATTATTTAAATTGTATTAATTAATAAGCATTTCATTCATTTAATTGAATTAAAATGTAATGATGAATTTCTACTCCTGCTCTACGAGGGTTTTCAAACAGCTAGATACAGTGTTTGGAAAAGGCGACTATGGTGAGTGAGTGAAATAATGAACATACTCAAACTCATAGATGCTGCCAGCAAGTTAACCTTATAAACTGGAGGGTAAGCTAGCCTACACAATGGACTGCCTTTATTTCACCGTCGATATATTATTCTGCTACTTTCTACATTAGCTGGACACTTTATTTAACCAGATTCTCTCAATCAATGTCAAAAGCATTTGAGCAAACTGATGAGATACTTTAGTTTTAGAATGAGGTTTAACAGAACAGAAAAAATGTGGTATTTTCACCGACAGGTGTCGCAGCAGGTCAGGATGCCATACATACCATGCAGAAAAGAGCAGTTCCTTAGTGTTGTCTAAGACCTACACAAATCTGAAGTCAAAAGTCTAATTCCTAGGTTGAAATAATCTCTCTATTTTAAGAAGAAACACTGCAAAATGTGCACTTCCATTGTATTTGCTTTCCAGCAGTTACCTGGTTCTGCGCGTTAAAGGTAGCCTATCTGAAGCGTTATTATAACGCAGACAACTGTGCGTGTTGGATAAAGCGTTTAAAAATAAAACAACAGTTATACTATTTTACAGAAGAAGCCTATTCAGTATTCAGAATATAGACCTATAGGCTACGTGAAGTATGAATCACGTTTCATGACGGTTTTAATTTAATCACATGTCAAGCATTATGTGTAAAAATGTTTGTCAGTATAATTAAAGAAAAAGCTACAAAGTGTGTTTTCATGCACAGAGTAGTTAACCATCACCGTGCAGAATGCACACATTTCATGAGCATGCATGCGTGTGTGAGCTGTCTGGATCCTGCACTCATTGGCTGCTTCACGCGCACAAGTTCATCCTCCCCCGTGACGCACGATAAATGTCCGTCCTCCCGCATCTCTGCTGACAGACAATCACAGTTCTGTTTTGCGTCGCGTCTGCGTTTGGATGCTTCCAAAGTGGAATGCGACATAACTCCGACACCGCATTTCGTTTTGCGCTTTAGAAGAGCTTTTACGGGTTTGCGGGTTTGCGCATTCGTTGGACTTGCATGTAAGTATTTTTGAGCTTTGAAAAACATGACTGGAGTTTTTGACAGCCTCAGTACAGATATGCATTCAAACCAGATTACCTCCAGCAGTTACCACAGTCTACACAAATCCCAGGAATCACCGACTCTTCCGGTCTCCACCGCTACCGACAGCAGCTACTATAACAATAACCAGCAGGCCGGACAATGCGCTGACTCTCCATACGGCCAGATCAGCTCTTACCAGTACCAGAACAACAGCATGAACAGCGTCCAGTACAACACCAAATCATATGAGCTGGGCTTCGGCAACGCGTTTGGCCCCTACGGCACGTTCGGCCCCAGCTCCTCACCAATTCCTGCGGATGCTGGTAAATATCTGTCTCTTGCTCACTTTGCGTTGTAACTTGTGGTCACCGTTGACCTTAAAATGCTAATGTTAAGTAAGCAATAGTAAAGAACAACGTTTCTTGCAATGCATAAATCATTATGTTGATGAGATTCTTTTAATTGCGCATGCTATTGTAATTAATAATAACAGTATAAAATATCTGAAACCTGAAATATTGTTTTTTATTATTGCATTGCATTAAAAGATTCGTTTTCGTGAGACAATTCACACAACCACGTTTGTTTGTTTTCTCTCCCAGAAAAAGAGGAAAGTGAACCTGCAATTCGAATGGTTAATGGAAAGCCGAAGAAAGTCAGAAAACCTCGAACTATTTACTCGAGTTTCCAGATGGCGGCCCTGCTGAGGAGGTTTCAGAAGACTCAGTATCTGGCCTTGCCGGAGAGAGCTGAGCTAGCCGCTTCTCTGGGCCTCACGCAAACACAGGTACGCATAGAGGCTTTCTACAACTTCATAAATTACCTGCCGACAAATACACTTTAATTATGATTTTGTTTAATATAATAAAATGCTAATTCATTTCTGACGTAACCAAATTGGGATTCAATAATAATAATAATAAGAATAGACTATTTACAATCTTTATAGCAAATAGTGAACAAACCTGTTATAAAATGTAAAAAAAAAAAAAAGTGGAATTATTATACATTTTTTTGTAAAACATGATTCAGCAGTGTTGTTCCATTATGTGTGTAATGCTGCTTGACATATACTGAGTTGTTGTTATTGTTTTTTTTTTTCAGATAAAAATCTGGTTTCAGAATCGTCGTTCCAAGTTCAAGAAGTTGTGGAAAAGTGGGGAAATCCCGCCCGAGCTGCATGTAGCCTCCAGCGAGTCTCCACCTCTCCATTCGCCGCCTCTCAGCGCGGCCTGGGACTTCGCGCACAGCCAGAGAATGAGCACTGTGAACACGGGTTTGTCCCAGAGCAGCAGCCCCCCGAACACGACTACCCCTTCGTTTCTGACAAACTACACCTGGTACTCATCCACGAACTCTGCGAGCCATCTACAGCCGCCACATCACCACAACACGACTGTCAGCGCCGGGACCATATTTTGACTCGAGAGACTCAGAACAAAAACCGGGGAATTCATTATGTGAACTTGCATCAAATGACTTTTAGGCCTGTTTTCCAGTATGAATGGTGAGACCTCTTCACCTTCGCCACGTTGATCATTGCCAGTGCGTTTTGTGCGCAACGCTGTTTCTTTTCATGCAATGTCGTCAACAAGCAGACACTAAAGAATCAAACATATAGGCTATAATTATTTTTGTATTTATTTATTTTGCTCTATGGGTGGTACATCAGTGGATTAAAACCAGTTGTTCGGCGAACTACTATTATCCAAAGCCTAGAGAACTCATGTGGACATTAATGGAGTGAATATTGCAGCAGGGTGTATAAGAGCACATGTAGCACAACCTGAAGCTGTTCGGTGCCTTTTGAAACAAACTTAACTGTCCCTTTCCACCGTAAATGTGTTTCATGCGCCTGTCTTTTTTGTTTTTTTTTAGACTTTTTGTTCGTTTTATATTTAGTGCGTAGGGTAAGTTGTAAATCTGGTGTCTGTCTCTGTACGTGTGTTCCACCGCGTCTATTTAATAATGTTGTCATTCGTATAGGATATCACATAGGGTTCTCACTGTTTTAAATAATATGGACAAAACACTAATGAAAAACACTCGCAAGCTACTGATTGTCCTAAAGTCATGATCACATTTAAAAGGGTATTTTCTCTGGAGTACTTTGTTTTTGGTTATTTATTTTGAAAATCGAATGAACATTTCTGCCACTATAATGATTCAGACTTATTTAAATAAAACCTTTCATGTGAATGCATTTTATAAGTATCCATTCATTGGGGATTTCGAATGTATTCATGTTTTTTCTCTCTTTAGTTCATTGTTGGCATGGGTATTATTTATTTATTTATTTTCGCAGATCTGTCCACGCCTTCCTTTTTTTGCTTCGGCGCCAGTTGAGTCTCTAGCCTTTAATAAGTCTGGCTGGAGACGCGATGCAACGTCTTGTAAATGTTTCACACAAAACTCACAAATTTACCTTTTGTTGACTAACGCAATAAGTAGGTCTAGAGAGTTTACGCAACATTTTTCGGGTTGCGAAAATAGCAGGAGAACGGTATATATTTTTTTATTCCCTATAGGCAGTTGGTCTGACTTTCCTTGCATTTTTTGGAGTCATAAAACGTATAGACAAATGCTCGGGGAGCCCGACAGAAGCGCCTCGGGCTGGGAATGAGCGCGCAAACACGCCCCGGCATGAAGGCGTTCGGCTGGGTTCAGACTCTCTGGAGTCAGAGCTCTGCGCTCCAGACGTTTTATGAAGCCAGGCGCAGCCAAAAAGGCAGCCTCACAAACGCCCCGAGCTAAACAACATGGAATCATTTCTCACAACTTCCACTACCCCACGCACAATACAAGGCCTTTGTAATAGGGACTCGGCTGCCGTGTAGCCTACATTAATTTTCCACGCCATAAAACAAAGGAAAACTTGTTTATTTGTTTAGAAACTTAGTAGAAAATGCAATGCCGAATTCCGTACAGGGGAATTTGAGTAATGCGACATGCTGAAGCTTTTGCTGCAGTGATGCATGCACATTTAATGCGTCACTTCAAACAAACAAACAACCGACTAAATCTTAAATGTTTTATTACTCAAATAAAATTTCAAGTAAAATCAATGTGTTGCAAAAGCAACAGCATACAGTGATTTTTACTTTTTTTTTGTTTACTTTGAATTAAATTACTGTTCAAGAAAATACTCGTAAAATCAAGTAGAAAAACGAAGATGCTATTTCAAATGTTATTATAACATAACCATGAACGCATTTATTACAGTGCAGGCCTATTATTAATTATGTATGACAAATGTCACAGCTAGTTTACATCTCAAATATAAAGTTAAATGCTTGCCCTACACTTGGCAATATCCCGTTGTTCTTTTTGGAATAAAGAAAGTAAATATGGTAACACGGGTTGCTTTTCGTGTTACAATAATCTTGTTTATTTGAGGGTTCAAAAGCTATAAAGCAGACGCATGTAATGAGGATGTATCCTGTCAGTGACTGCCACATTACAAGATGTTATGGTGTGTCGCCCCGGGCTAAGACTACGCCCGTATTGAAATGTGCCACGCAGAGATCCACAAGATCCAGACTTTATCCGTTCAACGGTATGAACACGACAGGAAACGGGAATAAAACGGGAACGCCAATAGCGCTCGGCTTCCTTTAGAGCGCCTCAGTCGCGCACTGTTAATGCAGAACAGTTTACCCACGCCGTCCGTCCCTTGAGACAAGTTCTTGGGAAGGTTGAACGCGATCAAGGACAATGAAATATCACAACAAGTGTGGCGCACCAAACCAGATCATGTTAACCCATATTCCAAGCGCAGAGCGTGCCAGACGCTTAACCACATGCAACAACGGGGTTTGCGCCGTTTCTGTCAGCATGTAGCTATATTTGCTGTCTCGGTGGCAAAAAACAAAAATGGCCATAGTCGGTGTTAACATTGATTAGGTCTCTCAACTCAGGTGGTTCAACGTGGACAAGTGTCACACCTTGCAAATGCAAATTAATGTGAAATTGTATTGGAGCTGTCTGCAAGCACATGCTCTGCGTGCCGTTCTCTCTGAAAGATTAGCAATGCTGTGGTTTTAGACACTTCCGGAATCCTGTAGACAACTTGAAAAATGCCATACCCCATCCCTAATTTATACTCTGATCTGTAATTTTATCCACAATTGCTCCAGTTGAGCATTCTGGCTCCCCGATCTGAAAGCCTGCAATTACTATATAATTCTTCGCAATTTTAGATGTCCTAATATGGACTGTAATTTTTGTGCAAGACAATTTCCAGCTATTTCAAGCATCAGCATTGTCAAAGTTGTATGTACATAATAAATGGTAATATCAATGCATAGTTTTTAGCATAACATCTTGACTCCGCGATAATTATATCCGTTTGGAGCCTACGCAAAATTAGCCTGAATTGCATGGTAACTGCTGCTTTAAATTTTTAAAAATTACTCATAATTTTCCCAAAGATTACCAAGATCTCGAGTGCACAATGTCATCAGCGTAATGAGGAGTAAACATTTATGCTAATAATCAGCAATTTTTTCCATCAGCTATAAAGAGGGAAAATAAAGCAGGATTTTTCATTCCTGCTCGGAGAGCGTCTGTCAGCTCTGAGCCCAGCTAGAGGAGGCAGATTTGGGGACCCAAAGAGCCGAACCTATGCCATGACTGCTGGATGCTCTTTTCATATTCTTCTGTTTCTCTCAACACCGACAGGCATCTTATAGCTACTATAGACGATCTGCCAGTCTCTGTGTTCTCTTTTATCGCAGATTAAGGTAAGAAGGATGCGCATTCATTTTACAAACATTTTATTTTTTTTTTGGAGGTTTTGCGTACGTTATTACGCGTATTATGAGGTAGCATAATACGTGAAACGAAGTGGTTTGAAATGCTTGCTTTGCTTCTGGGCAAAATAGTAGGCTATTATGTGTTATGTAGCATTATATAAATATCGCAGTACAGCATTCTTCAAAAAGTAACAATAAAAACGTTGTCACTATAAGCGAATACTAGCCTACTACTAGTTAATTTGAACGAAATCTTGCGCCTGAAAACGTGCCGCTCGCTGGAAAATCTTATTCGGTTATGTGGAGAAAACAAAATGTAGTACACCATTTGCTGCTTTGAATCAGACTAACGCGGTGTACCTCATTAATAAAGCTGTCTGAAATTGCGAGATAGTTTGTCTATAGAATCCAGTCGAAAATAAAGCAGCCCTTGTTCTATAATTTCACCTCTGCCTTCATCACTCCGACATTGTGCTTTTGCTCATTTTGATCCCTCTTCCCATTGACAAATCTCTCGGTATACACCTGCAAGCAATTTGCCAGCCTTACTTATAACTACCGCTGCGCACCTATTTCACTCTCTCTTTTTTTCCTTTTCTTTTTTCCCCCATCGCAGAGCAAATTTTCTTTCAGTGCGCTATCTCTTTTGTTAACAAAAGATTCCACGTGCGAAAAAAAATTGCTCATAATTATACCGTAGATGGGAAGCTGCATTAGAATAAGTAAGGAGGGAATGACTGTAATTATGTCTGGTTTGATGGGCCCGGCGCGTAATCAAGAGGAGAATAGAGTGAAATAACGCTGACCCTCTCTGCTCCACAGCTGCATGTCGGAGAAAGAGACAGAACAACACGGCTTCTTCGTTTATTCCTTGTGTTCGGAATATTAAAAAAAAAAATATATATATATAGACATATTTTAAATTTACATTTTTTTGTAACACTCGTCAGATCTGCCATACAAGTTATTGCAATGATTTATATCATTATTAGCCAATCTCTAACAAACGTTCAGCGAGAGGATAGACGTTGTTTATCCGTATTCTGAAAATTAGCCAGACAGCTGGAAATCGCCGAGAGAGAAATAAACAGACGAGTCCGATTTACTACCAGTAAAATGGACACAGCATCAAAAACATAATACGAATTAATAAACATTGTGATCTATGACCTGATTCCACGACAGAGACTGTAAATAATATATATATATATATATATATATATGTAATATATATTGTAATATATGTATATAAGTCTGGAGTACTATTAATGAAGTCAGAGATAATTGCTGGAGCATTGAGCTTGTGATCAGAGCGCGCGGGGCCATTTCCTGCTTTGACCAGGCCATTTTTAAAGACCACACATGAAGAGTGTCAAAATTTGTCACAATAATTGCCGCACCCCCAGCACCTACTGCAATGGTAAGAACTCAATACTCCAACAGCAGATGCAATGCCAAATGAATTCATAGTATTTCTTATATCTCACTTTCTCTTTGTATACATTTGAGAATGCTGATGCATTCAAATCGAATTGTTCAAATCTAATTTTGACCCTACATTTGTATCATTCTTCATTTAATCAATACTAGAATTAATAATAAACAAGCAAATTACAATATCAAGGCAAGGGAGTAGAATCGAACGAATAGGCCTATATCCACGAAAGAACAAAAGAATAGCCATCTGGATATTACAGGAAATATCATTCGTATTGTTGCTTTCTGCATCAGAATTTTCTTCAAATGAGCAGTTAAAGCATCAGCCCCAAACAAAAGACACTTTGAACATGTCATTCTTTACCTATCTGCATTTGCCCCCCTCCCAGCCCCAGTCTTTCTTCATCTGCCCCTCCATGAGCGGCACCTGCCCGATTATTCACTTAACACACGGCCTTCAAAAGCAACCACACAAGAGCAGAAAAGAGCTTATAGCGGCTAAACGAAGAGGTACGGACTGGAGGAATGGCTACCGACCGAGTTGACGTATGGATAAGGCAGAGATCTGGGGAAGGACGGAGCCGGGCTGTATGCGCTGTCGTGCTGCGGGTGTCCGGAGGAGTGTAAACAGTGCATTGAATAATGTCCGTGGCTCATAGACGAAGGCGACATTTGCTGACTTGGTGGCCCAAATTCCATGAACACGTTCTTTCCTGAGACTGGGCTGTTTAGACTCTCTGGTATTGTAGACATGGTCATGTCTCTCGCTCTCTCTCTCCCTGCTTTTTTGTTTTCTTCTATGATCTGAGTGAAGGATGGATCCCAATTTAAGCTCAACTGATTTTTTCACTTTCCATTCATAAGAAAATGTTTGTCTCCGTGAAAAGTCTAGGTACGATGCTGTGGATCCACACAAACTCGCTCAAAGGTTTGAATCAGGGAACCATGAATATTTATCCAAGGTGCTCTCTGATTGGTCCACTCCCTCCAAGAGCGACGCGGATTGGTAATCCGAGGGTCGGGTCCGACGGACCTGATAAACTCAAGAAATAAGACCAACCTGTGACTCTGTTGTGCAATGCTAATGTAGAAATTTAGGGAATGGACCGAGACACATAGGCCGTAGGCGATGTGGAGGGCTCAAACACCTTCCTGCCGAACCACAAATCTGACCACACACAATGCAAAATATCATCATCATATTTTGAGATTCGGTTTTGAAATTTGGTTTTGTTATTTAACACAGAAATAATACTGGACATTAAAATGAATCAACAGAACTGAACAAACATGTTCTTTCAGTAACAATTTGGTTTCATATGATCATGCCATGACATTATTATTATTATTATATTGATTTATTGAACAATTTACAAATAAATAAGTCACAACAACAAACAAACTTCTATGACATAAAAAAGAAAAAAGCTCGATTTGATGATCAAATTTAGCATGCTCCTGAATTTTCTGCCGGTCACGGCTTCGTGAACACAGCATTTAACACCTAACAAATATGATTAAGTACATGTATAAATGTCTCCAAGCAAAGATGAATTATTTCGATGATTCATTTGGTTAAAATGCTAGTCTCAAGTGCTCGAAGACACAGCTGAAGCCAGCTAAATTAGCATAACACTGTTGTTTAATTTTCATACGCATAATTAGCTGTGTATTTAACACTTGCAGTGTTGTGCAGATCCACATCACTCGCGCGCGCGTGGGTTGAATTATTGCGCGTGAGGATCAGAGAAACAGGTCGGTGTTGATAACAGCTCCTGTTATTTGGTGAATTCCTTTCAGTTCTGAGTTTGGTTGACGTTGCAGTGTTTTGGTTGATATTGTACCGTTATTGTAGATTTTAGTTTTTAGATATGAACCTTAAGTGCGATTAATCCACATGTGGCAGGCCCAATGATGCAGGAAACGGTAAATAAAAAAAAAACATGAAAATAAATCAACAAATAACACATCTACACCAAAGTAAAATATTGTTTCCACGTTTACCTGCATTCATACGTTTACACTGCATTCTGCCACGTCTACTATTATCACAACAATAAAACACAATTTCACTTTAGATCGAATAAACTCAAAAGTACATTTATCTACTTACCCTCCCCAAAAAAAATCGTGGTTGTATAGCCGAATTAAAACCGTATATCCGACAAAAACACCAAAGTTAAAAATCATCTAATCGTTTTGATATTAATTATTTTGCCAATGAATTAAAATACATTTGACCACTAGATTTGGAAATTGTGGAGCAGAGTTATCTGCCTGCCATTCAACTGAACATGGGCCTTATTCTTTGCTTCCAGATTACATTATTTAAATAATGTTGCTCATTTATAATCTGTCAAACCTTTTTAAAGAACAATCATCATTTCGGTACGGTTTGGATAACTGTGACATTAAAATATTGGTGTACAATTATAAATGGCGACGCATGAAAAGACTGAAGCAGCTGTAACCGATTGTAACATTTCTCCCATGTGTAGCTTTTTCAGAAACATGTTTCATGACAGAGCAAAACGACACAGCAATTCAGTCAAACGTTTTGGTTAGATATTCGATAATAATGCGAGCTGATGTTCTATCCGTTTTTAAGATAACAAAAATTGCAATAGAAACGTCAAGAGAAAAATAAAACACGAAGCAGAAGAGAATGAGATCGGTACCGTTTGTGTGCGACTCCCAGTTGAACACGGATCACACCTCCACATCCTCCTCTCATTTCCATCTCTCTTTCTCAGTCTCTGCGGTCTTCTTTTCCCCCAGTCTTCCTCGAAATGCTCATAATCTCCACATGTGTTCACCGACACACCGTCATAATAAAATACAGTGAAATCAGAAAAACAACGAATAAGAAAAACAAACAAAAAATGTCACTGGCACCAACACGATGCCCAGATGATATGGACTGAGAACCACGTTTGACAAATACCTGTTAGATATCCACCATCCTAAAAACTGTCCAATCTAAAGCAATTTGTATTTCAAATGACATTCGCAATCTACCTCGGGGATTCTTCATCAATAGCGAAAATAATGAGAGTACTACAGCCGATAATTATTATCATTCAGAACGCACTGCACAAGTTCCACGTGTTTGTTGCCTTAATCTAAATTTATAAGATACACATAAAGTGTTATATGGAATAAGGACAGCAAATTTCACGTAGAACAAACAAGACTATAGCTTCAATATTTTCGATAACTAGGCTACACATATTCCCAAACGTGTACAATTGGATTTGCTCTCATATTATCAATCGTTCATAATAACGCAAAGACATTATTATTATTATTATTATTATTATTATTAATTAATATAATTTGTAGCATCTTAGTATAAGCAACAATAATACATTCATGAATTAGATCTCCAGATCTAAAGGAAAGACATCAGAATCGACGTGGGAAATCGGCAAAATGGTATATTAATAAAACGCTAAAAAGGAAGGTCCTCTTCCAAATGACTTGATAGTTAAGACGTATGTTTTCTATGCTGAATTGCTTTTCTCCCTTTGCACTAGGCTCCTGTTTTATTATAAAATCTAAAAAAAAAAAAAAAAAAAAATCTGTTTAGCACCAAAAGGTTCTGTTATTCGTACAACAAATCTGGAACTATTTAGAACCATTTTCGAGAGTGGTTTTAATTAAAGGAGAACCGAAAAACGCTGGTCTCTATTAAATGAGATATTGATATCACAGAACAGTATCTTACTCTCCATGTGTCTCTTAATAATTATACTGCCCACCGTGTCAGGATGAAACCACAGCAGTTTTCTGTTTAGACGCAACTCAAATAAAGCAGCATGTGAGATGATGAGTTAGAGCACTTTCCAGAGAAGAGGATCATCAAGAATGAGAGTCAAACACCTGCTATGTTGCCCTGATTTAGTGCATCACACCAGTTCAGGCCCACTCAGTGTGTGTGTGTGTGTGTGTGTGTGCTTCAGATACAGACATGAGCTGACAAAATGCTTCAAATAGAGACAATTGGGTTTATGGCCTCATCTGTCCTTTCAGCAGGGTCTGATTCTGAACTGTAAAGGGACTTCCAAATTTGCGCCTGGAATAAATTTCAGGCAAAGTCCCTGATTAGTTTCTATTTTTGGTGGCACAGGATTCTTTTTTAATTGTTTCAATATGAAGCTCTCCTACCAGCTCTAGATGTCTAATTACTCAAAAAAAAAAAAAAAATGTTAACAGATTTTAAGACAACATCACAATGGAACTGAGAATCAATTACAAGCAAATACATTTTCATGGATGTAGTGTAATAAGACAGTTCAAAATGTATTTTTAAAAATAATAATAACAATTAATTATGCATAATTACATGCAACTAACCCTAAGCCAAACCCTAATCCTAACCCTATTATATAGTAAGCACATGTAGTTAATTAATATTACTCAGTACTTATATGTACTATAAAAAGGACACCTTAAAAAAGTGTAACCAAAATGTATACTACTGAATATGTACTGGATATTCATATATTGTCAGATGAGCACAATGCTTCTGTGTTAGTATCTGTTAATAACACTCATGTGCTTTATGTTCTGGTTTCCAGCGATCTAAACAGGGTCAATAACATTTTTAGTCAATTGTTGATGACTAGATCGGCTGAATCAAATGTGAACCATTCATTTATATCAGCTTCCAAACTGGACAAAGTAAACTTGGCATTTGGTGTGCTTTGCAGTAGATAAGTTATGACAAAAATAAGTTGTAGTGCACTACATAAGCTCTAATTCAGTCTACACTTCATGTGTTTGCCTCATGTGAAAGGGCATCCTACTGACAGATCCTACTTTATGATGGAGGGGTATTTCAAATTAAAGAGACAGAGTACTTATGAAACGGAATATGATCCCATTATCATATTAGCTGAACACACACACACACACACACACACACACACACACACACATTCACACTGAAAATGACATTGTAAAAAAGCCCTAGACTCCATTTAGTTTTCCTCCACCACATATTTGGACTGAACAAATCAGATTTAAGTGG
This sequence comes from Sinocyclocheilus anshuiensis, assembly GCF_001515605.1. Lineage (NCBI taxonomy): Eukaryota > Metazoa > Chordata > Actinopteri > Cypriniformes > Cyprinidae > Sinocyclocheilus > Sinocyclocheilus anshuiensis. The sequence continues at coordinate 1,356,110 of NW_015554266.1, read as the reverse complement.
AGCTGTTTAAAATGTTATTAAGCCAGCATTAACACTGACATCTCAACCGAATATGTCGGTGCTCTGTGTTTGGGAATGCATATTGGTCCAGTATTTACCCAGGGACTTACAATTACAGCTTATTTACAAAGCGACACACACCCGCTCATATGAATTCACCCCTGTGCTTTCCTAGCAGCAGCACGGACACAAAGTGCCAGATTCGATCAGACGTAATGATCCAATTTCAGAGTATCTGATCAATCCTGATGATAAAACAGCTGTGGGTTTTTCTGGGTTTCTCTTGGAGGGTTTTAAGCAGGCAGCACCTTCAATTTGCTGCTCCACTGAATTCCAATGGACAAAGAGACACTGTGAGAGTATTTGTTGCGACTGAGAGCAACATGTGTGTGAGAGAGAGGACACTCTGAGGTGTAACCACAGATTACTGTGTCAATCAGTATGAACGGTTAAGTGTGATGTTAAAATAATGCAGTTGCTGGCTTTGTAACGTTTTGTTTCCATTAGAACATCAAAGACTGAGAACAAGACGTTTTTTTTTTTTGACAGAATTAAACACAATTTAATCAAAAAATTTTTTCTAAAGTGTGACTTAATAAAATATTTTGCAAATAATAAATGTACAACTCTTCTTATATTCCCAAAATTTCAGTTGTTTGGATATGCACTCAGGTGTTTTTTGTATAGTGCTTTTTCTGTTTCAACCATAAAATAAAAAAGTTTCCCTTTTTTTTTTTTTTTTTTTTTTGTAATGCATAATCTTTAGCATTGTATGCCTTTAACCAATCTCTAAAACTAACAGCTAATGAACCCTTGAACATGCAGATACAACTCTTTGGAGATCAATTCAGAACAGATTCAGTTGAATTTTATTTTAAAATTAATTTTAAAGGTGGAGAATTTTAAATATTTCAGATATTTCATTTAAAACAATGTAATTTATGTTTGCATACTATATGTACTGAGATCACTGATTCATTTCAGTTATTCGTACTCCTTTACTTACACTTAATTAGCTGATTTATTGATTTATTTTTTCAGCTTCAGCTGACGGGTCTCATCACTTCTTGTTTAGCTTTGGGAGAACATTCACACAAAAATGTCTACAGAGCTAGTGGCCAGTGGTTCACACAGAAGTACACACATAATCACATAATATGTTTTCTCCAGTCATGAGTTCTGCAGCATTTTCCTGTAATGTGTTAATTTATTGACAGTGTAATATTACATTATCATAACACTGTATTATAGAAAGGTATGCATTCCTTTTAATCATTTTGATATCATGTTTACTGAAATATATAAATAAATAACTGTGTTCTACCCATCATTACGGTTTTCTGAGCAGGCTTCATTTGGGAAAAGATCACACGGCCTTTAAAAGACCATTCATTCCCTAAAATAAGAAATGTTGCAGCACCTGTCACACCATTACCAAAACACACGGCTGTGATTCATCAGCGGTTCTGTGGGCGATTGGACGGGATCAGCTCGGAATCTTCTGCTACCTGCTAATCTACACCCATCACTCACCTGGGCCGCAGGTGAGGGTAAGCGGAGACCGCACAGCGCGCGCGAGAGAGACGAGCCAACAGCCTCCATCATTACGACAGCAGCAGGGGTCAGAACAGCCTGCCCAGCATCCCCCCACCTGCCCCAAAATTGCCCTCCAAAAATGACCAATTACCTGAGTTAGGTGCTACTGGGAGAAATAGAAAAATCCGCCCCAATAGATGGTTACTTAATGCATCGACAAGGAGGAAAAGAAATGACTGTGGAATTGTCACTTGAGGTATTTTTGCTTGTTGTGTCTCCAGGCTCGAGACAGGCAGTCATCAAATCTTCAAAGTACGCAGCAAATTAAAATCAATAAAAGTCACAGCCTGGCAAAACAGAACCATTTGGACCCGCCGAGGCCAGCGGATGATTTCAAACAGCTGCATCTGCACCCACTGCCTGTGTAGCATTGCTTTATTTAGGTTGCTCCCTTGCGCATATTGAAACAAGGTTTGATTACACCGTCGCAAATGCACTTCCCATTGACCAATTAATGGCCCCAAAAAGACTGGCAACATGCAAATTCTGTAATGTAATAATGAGGCGCGGCTGAAGGGGTTCTCCATCTCCTTTGGGGTTTTGTTCGGAGTTAAGCCCCAAACAAAGACGGGGGAGAGGTCAGTACTCCAGCACACCCGAACACGTCCCCCTCTCCCCTTGATCTCCCAAGGCAGCCCGCCATTAGTCTTAATAATGGGAAATTGTCATGTTGATACAAGTCTCTCTCTCTTTGTGAACAAGTTGTAGGTGGAAGCTCCATTTATTTCAAAGTTCTTTGTGCCGAAAGGTGCTTTTGTGGTGGGGAAGAGGAAAAAGGTGCTGGATGCTCTTTCCATAGTCAAGATAATTATCCCCACTGTGACCTTAATGATCCGCCCTTCTCCCCCAGCGACTTCTACAGCGCTCCTCAGCCCCTCGACGCCCGCCTCCCCCCTCCGCGCCCTGTGTCAGGGAATATGAAAACCCCTATAATGAAACCATTTTGGCTGATGGAAAAAGGGCTCCTCGAGCTGCACTTGCCACAAAGACGGCTCAATTATGTGAGTAATTGTGATAATTTTCCATCCATTCATGGCTCTTTCTGAAAGGCAAGGAAAGAGAGGAGAAAACAGAGAGACACTGAAAGGGAAATTACACAGACAATGTCGGGTGTGAAAATTGTTACACAAAAATGACTGTAAGAAAAGTGTAAGTCTATAAATAAATATGTTAATGCACAAACAAAAGGAGCTCGCTCGGATAGATGACCGCTATGGGGGAATAATGCCGAGATGAAAGTACATGTGCAGCTGTCTGAAAATTAAAGCTCTTTCGACTTCCTATTGACAAAGCTGAGCCCCTAAAAAAGCTCCCCAGTGGTTAGAGATCATTTGGAGCCCTGTGACAGGAAAAAGGATAATTACCTTTCTGAGAGAGGCAGGCGGACTGACGCGCCCTTCAGACGCACCACTGAATGCAGGAGCTTGATAGAAGGCAGGGAGAATAATTTTGTGCTTTGCTGTTTCTTTTCTTCCACGGTACATGTTTTGTTGGGTGGAAGACAAGGCGGCGAGCGGCGCTGAGTGCATTAAACCCTGGGTGTTCGCAAATATAAGGTTCCTCTGTCCATCATCTCGTACCTAGAGAAGAACTCTGAAATGCATTAAAATGTCTCCTCCATTCTGCCGGCAGACAGCAAAGGCACCGAGATATTGCATTAGGCCTCTGTTTCCCAGCGGGAGACAGATTAAACATTTCCTCACAATGCTAAAGGACTCTTCTCGAAGAAAGAGCTCAGTAATTTCTCTCCCTCGCTCTCACTCTCTATGAAGAAAATTCATTCTGCGTCATTTCACAAATGATACATGTAAATGCCGAGTAATTCATATTCATAACCTGCGATAATAGTTCTGCAATGAAACTTGCTTTTTACGGGGGGCAAAGTGGAAAGGGAGAAGGCGAAAGTATTCAAATATTTACTCTTCTAAAGCGGAAATGTACACAGACTGAGACTAAGATCTGTTGAAAAAACCAGCATATGCTGGTTAGGTATGTTTTGACGCTGGGATGCTGGTTTGTGCTGGTCCTTTGCTGGTTTAAGCTGGTCATGTGCTGGCAAAGGACCAGCATAAACCAGCAAAAGGACCAGCATAAACCAGCAAAGGACCAGCTTAAACCAGCAAAGGACCAGCTTAAACCAGCAAAGGACCAGTTTAAACCAGCAAAGGACCAGCATAAAGCAGCAAAGGACCAGCTTAAACCAGCATCCCAGCGTCAAAACATACCTAACCAGCATATGCTGTTTTTTTTAACAGAACCCTCATGATTCAACAAATGAAGCGGTTAGGGACCGTCATATGTCACTGGCCCTCAATATTTCCATCTCTGGACGCCACCTGAATGGCTTCCACACAAATCACACAATGGCATCCTCAGGTATCTTCTTACTTCTGCCGTTCCCTCTTTCTCTCTCTTCATCCCTAAACTGCTCCCACATGTAGGAGTTTTGACCCCCTGTGTGGGGGTCCACAGACATCTGGAGAAATCTAGGCCACTGGGAGCTGAACCATTCAGATCGGAATCAGTCGATAGAGGTTAACATGTTTTTAATTTTGTTCCCTTCTCTCCTGAACACACGTATATCCTCATCTGTCCCTCAGTGAAACGCTCTTAATATGATTACCTGAAGCAGTAATGGCTGACCAGTTGTCACCATGGTAGTTGCCAGAATGGTTCCTAAGAGCCACCAGTTATCTGAAACATTTAACATCTCCATCAAAAAGAAGCAAACACTGTCCTTCAGTCGCTGACAACAACAATAACAAAAACAACAATTATCATAAGTAATAACTTCATTTGCATTCCATCTGTCAGCTTAATAAAGACCTTAATAAGCATTACAAAAGAAGACACAAAACACCTGCAAATAATAAATAAACAGAGCAATAATCAAACGGTTGATTTACTGGCATTTCAAAAGAGTTTCATATGTGCAAAACACAGTAACCTATATTTCTGTAGCTAATGTACCGTTAATAATAAAAACATGCTGATTGTGTTTATGACACTGCCTTACAATTCACTTGAGAATAACTAAAATAATCCAAAGAGCATTCAAGTTAGAAATCAACTAAAACAAATGGATTTAGATTATGTAAATCATACAGTATATTATGTACAAGGTACAAACAATGTATTTGATCGGACTGTGGATCTTACTGAATACATTATTCTATGTTTTCACATTTACCAAAGATGGGGGCCATAATATCGTTTACTGTAATGCCATACATCCTATCTTTATTACATTCAGTAAGACTGAGGACTCATAAGGGACCTTCAGGGGGTCTATGAATTTCTGAAAAGCTAATTATTTAAATAATTTAAACGTAAAATTTAAACTAAGGTAACACTTTAGACTAGGGAACACATTCACTAATATTCAATAAGAGTTTCCCTCAAACTCCTACTTTGCTGGTTATTTATGGTGAGTAAAGTAGTTGTTGTAGCACTCATGTTTAGGTGTGGGGTTGAGTTAAGGGATCTATAATATGGTCGTGCAGAATAAGGCATTATTAACATGTGCTTTATATGTACTAATAAACAGCCAAGATGCTATTAACACGCATGATAATAAACAACTAGTTAATAGTATTCCATAATCTAAAGTGTAACCAAAGATACTGTGGTATTAGGTAGTACTATTAAATATTTGCTACTTTAATATATATTGTATATTTTGCTTTTGCCAGGAAGGTTACAAATGTGCTTTATGAGGTATCGGTAAAATTGCTTGGTTTTATTCAAATCAAAACTCACACTAGTGAAAGTCATTTTAATAGACAAAGTATCATATAAAAAAAAATGATGCTGTATTCTTTGAAATGAATACCATGTTAGTGCCAATAAAACCGTAGCGGGCCTACCTTGTCAAACAAAAAGCATTGGTAATAGTATGTTTTATGAAGCAAATCTCATGAGAGCTGATACTACTTTTTAGACAGCAAGGTTGGTAAATACAGTTAAAACAAGCATGCAAACTGTAAATGTTGAAGAACAAATCAATAGGTGGGTTTTAGTTCATCTGTGTTTTGAAGATCACAGTGCTGTCCGTATGCTGGTAAAACCCTCAGACCCCTGGAGCACAAGTGAAGGGTTCGAGATCCTCTGGTCTGGATGCATGAGTGTGTGTGTGTGTGTGAGTGTGTGTGTGTGTGTGTGTCAGCTGCTGTTATAAATGTAGAGTCAGTGTGAGAGATGAGTCGAGCTGTCTGTGTAGAGTGATGCGGGCAGGGCGGCCCGGCTGCTGACTCCTCTCTAATGACAGAGAGGGTAATGACAGAGCCCCAAACAGCAGGAAGAGGAAGATCAATCTACAGCCTGAGATAGAGAAATGGAAGAGAGGGGAGGGACGCGGCGCAAAAAACAGGGGAGCGAGATTTCTATTACATCGGCTCTCTATGTGTTAGCTTGCCCGTGAGCGCATCTGCCTCTCCCGCCTCACTGTGGCAGTCGGCCCACGCTACACATTAAAAACACAGCAGATCAATAACTATTAACACTTCTCGGTAGAGTCATGCCACTCACATGTGCCTCTCTCCCTCCATTCCTGCATCTTTCTCCATTTCTCTCTGTCCATGAGCCGGCTGATGGGAGCGCGCCTGGGGTCAGTGGGAATTGAGAAACGTAGGGAAGGAAGGACAGAATAACGAGAGGGGTGAAATGAAACAAGATGGGAGTTACTAACCAGCTGCCTGAGCAAACAACACACATTCCTCATTCTCAGTCTGCTGTTTTTCCTGGCATTACCGGTCATGCAAAAAAACAAAACATAAAACTAGGCCCATCAAAAGATATCACAAGGCTGCATGCAATGAGGGCAAAGAGTCTGAGAGCCCATTGAAAACCTGGGATTTCCTGGAAATGTTATGCTAATTTGTAATGAAAAAAAAATCTATTAATTTATAGAAGAAGGTCTAATAGAAGCATTTTCGATGCTTGTTTAAGGACCCAACTGATCACCTATCTACTGTATAAATGGACTGCAGACAAATGTATATGCAGCACTGAAAAAAAATGGTAACCTAAAAATCATTAACTGATTTTATTCGTCAAAAATATTGTTTAATATCATTAAATTACCTAAATGCATTAATTTTATATCAACAAAGCAAATTTTTTATGGGTTGAATCAGGTAGAAATAGCAGGTTACCACTCATACTCACATTCACCACAGATAACATCTCCCTCCCAAAGAGGAAAACTGCAGCTACAGGGGCATACAAGAACAACATTGTGAGAGATTAAAAAGGAAGGAGTTTCTGAGAAAGAGAGCGAAAGATAAACAGACTGGAAAAAAAATTGTGGAAAACATAAAATTGCAATTTGGGTAAATCTCTGGTTAATTGTCCTTTGGGACATGATTTGATCTACAGATATAAACATTTAACTGTATAAAAAGCCTCAGTCAGCAACAGGAAAACCAAAAACTACTTTGTTACCAGCGCAAGCAGCTGATTATTTCCTGTAGGAATAATATCACATACTGAATTCTCACCTGATCAGGAATAAAATGGTCACCAGCAGGATGCTGATAAGAAGACTGAGATTTTTAGATTTTCCCTTAATAATCAAAGATCTGAGCTGCCCAAATGGAGGCGGTGCCATTTGTGCCTTAATATATCATAACGTTCATTTTTTAAATTTAATTTGAAAATGTTACTGCTGACCATTTAAGAAAATATATTTTGTTATATCTAAGGCTCACAGCACCAGCGCAAAATGCCATAGACATTGGGGAACATGTCCCTGTAATTTTCAAAGTATGAGGCAACCAATATCTATTTTCAGTGGCTTATTCTTAATCTATTAACTCTTATTAGCATGCATATTACTAGCATATTGGCTGTTAATGGAAGCACATGTTAATGATTTATTCGGCCTGACCATATTCCAGATCCCTTAATCCTACCCAGTACCTAAACATAACTACTACAACTACTTTACTTACTATCAATAAGCAGTAACTAGGAGTTTATTGAGTGAAAATAGTTAATAGTAAATATGGGTTCCCTAATCTAAAGTGTAACTTATAAATTGGAATGCTTTAATCACACATTATAGCTGGAACACGCTTTCAAAACCAACACCATTTCTATATTAAAAAACAGAGACAGTTTACAATAAGGTTCCATTTGTTATCATAGGTTAACTACATTAGTTCACATGAACTAACAATGAAAATACTTCAAAAGCATTTCTTAATCTTAGTTCAGTGTTAATTACTAAGCCATTATTGAAATCAAAAGTTGTATTATTCTAGTAATATTATTTAAAGTTAATTCTGTCATGACAACTCTCTGAGAGTTTAGCATGGTGATATACATGGCACTGTTAATGTGTTTGGTCTCTGCGGAATAGATCTGCTATAAGCTGCTGCTGCTGTGGCAAAGCAAGTACTGAAACTTACTACTGCCAATATATCCACAGACATGCTGCTGTGAGCATGTAAGAAATACTGCTGCTGCACATATAACCTCTATGAAATAACCTCCATATATAACATGAAATTACCCCATAATAGATCTATACAGATGGAGCTGGGGAAGGTGGAGGGTTTCTGAAGTGCGCTGCAACTGCTAGAGCAAGCATTATTTGAGTATTTAAATGTTGAGCAGCAAGCTCATTGGCTGCTGATACGAAGAAAAAAAATCAGTCAGCTGCACCATGTAGATAACAATGTAATTACTAGCAAATTAAGTTAAGGACCTATCAGCCTGCACCATCTAGAGTTTCATGACGGAACTTCGTAATGGACTTGAGCTAACATGAACTAACAATGAACAGCTAATGCTAACAAAGATTAATTAAAAACTATAACAAGTGTTATAACAACTCATTGTTAGTTAATTTGTTAATAATGTTAACCAATGGGACCCTATTGTAAAGTGTTACCAAAAAAAAAAAAAACTGTGAATGCTGAATATACATAATAGACTCAATAGGAAGTAGGTTGACTCTGGAACAAGTGAGAAAGAAAGCATGCATTCATTCCAGGTGACTCAAGGAACTGTCTCCACAATTAGTGCACTGTGAATTGCTTTGGATGTGCCTAATAAGTAATAAGGCGACCAATTAACTGTGACCACAGATTAATGAAGTCATACGCTCTCACAGGCCTCTATGGACAAATTTCAGAGCAACAGTTTGTGTAAATGAATGACTGCATCCAGCTGTCAAACTTCTCCAGAGTGAACCAACACAAAGGACCATGTGACGCTTTGAACAACAATACCTTTAATCATCCCAGTAATATAAAACCACACTTTCCCATCTCAGACCAGTCATTACACCGGTCTGTGTGTAATTTGTCTCTTTCATTAGTGAGATGCGGCGTCAATGAATTTTTCAGTCTTGTACAGTCTCTATACAAGACCTCCCTATCTCATGTCAACTGAGGTCTCCAAAAGGCTCTGTATCTGTATAGCAGCCAAACACAGACTTCAGTGTGTGTCCTTAATTGCGCTCTATCTAAGCCCAAACCCAGAGGATCATAATAGTTTTGACTGCTTGAGCTCTGGGCTTTGACTGCTCTGAATGGGTGGGTAATGGGATGGATGGGGGGGTGGGGGTCCCAGGGTCCCAGCGTGATACAGGACATGAGCTGAATACCTCAATACCTGTCAGGTGTACGGTGACATGGCAACATTGTTTGGGGAGGTTCAGATTGATTTCGGATAGCCTGGCCTGAGCAGAGGGGGCTGATGGGTATTGTGTGCTTGCTGGATCACCGAATGGTTTCATCTGTTGTCATGCCAACCTGCATGGAGGAGAAAAGTGGAAAATCAAATGAAATGTGACACAGAGAACTGAAAGATAGGGAGAAGTCACCACGAATGACTGATGATTGCTGATAGCGTTGTGTATTTGCTGTTTGCGTTGTTTTAGAACCTGATTCAATAAAGGAATTATTCAAATCACTTAATGTTGCAAACACGACCCAAAAATGTGTTCTGAATGCAATTCAAAAAGTTCAGCTCTTCATCTTGCAGCCAGGTACTGAGCACTGGGTTATGGAGGATGCTGCAGACTAACACAATCTGGCATACGTTACTGTGACTGGCACTCGACTACACTGCACTTCTGGTTATATGCTTTTCTCCATCTTCGTCTTTCAGACAGAATTCTGTAATACCACAATGTTAATTGCTGCAGACAAAGAGCTCTGACTTCCTAACTAACAAGTGGTTGGTGCTGAACTATTGTTTGCAAAGGTGGCTCAAATGTTTAGTGAATATGAATGTTAAAAGTCAAGTATAGGATTAATCAAACTGAGTTTTTGGCTTTGGCTTGTATACTTGGGGACTAAACATATTATGTACTATGTGATATATATAAGTATTATCCTATGACTTTCGATTAAATCTATAGTTCACCCAAAAATGAACATTGTGTCATCATTTTCTCACACTCAAGTTGTTTCAAACCTGTATGGAAAACAATACCAGCAAATGTTTGGTTACCAACATTCTTCAAAATATCTTTTTTTTTTATCTATTTATGTTCAACACAAGAAAGAAACTCATACAAGTTTGGAACAACCTGAGGGTGAGTAAATGATGACAAAATGGTTATTTTTGACGAAATGTTCATTTTTGGGTGAACTATCTCTTTAACTCCTCAGTTAAAGTGCTTATGTGAGGGCGATGTGATTGAAATTTTTGCCCAGTCATTTACACATTACAAATTGTAAGTAGGCTTGCCACTACATCAAACTGTTATAAACTGAACAATATATACTATTGTCACAAAATGTAAACTGTTTTTACACAGCTCTCTATATAAAGTTGGATATATTGTACATAGGCTACAACTTTATCCATATATATATATACAATATTCTTGCACAGGGTGATTTATAGCAATGACTGCTGCTTCATTGTTTATATTGTCACAAAATGTAAAATATAATTTCGCACAGCTCTCTTTATAAGGTTGGATATATAGTACATACAACCTTATCCTTATATACCATATACCAGGGTTCCTCAAATCTTTATGCGCTACAGAGTTTAGCTCCAACCCTACTCAAACTCCCCTACCCGTGATTTTCTAATGATCCTGAAGACATTGATTAGCATGCTCGGGTGTGTTTGATTAGGGTTAGAGCTAAACTCTGCAGGAAAGTGGATCCCGTGGGCCAGATTTGAGGATCCCTGCCATATACAGTACAATATACTCATAATGAGTTAAATACTATATAGCAAATCTCAGCTACTTGATTGCTTGTATCATTGCAAAATGTAAACTATATTATTGCCCAGTTCTAATCTGGTAAATGCAACTATAAGGTATGATGATTTTAAGATATTATAAACATTAACACTGATTTTCTGCAAAGCTGCTTAGAGACAATGTGATTGTCAAAAGCTCTAAACAAATAAATTGGCTTGACTATCTGAGATAGAATAAGGAATTTGGGGTAGATTAAATAAATGTAATTAATAAATGAATAAATAAATTCCCAGAGAAGTCTTTAACTAATATATAAAGAGACAAATCATGGCAGAGAAGTGTGACCATCACAACTGGAGCGTGTGGAGAGTGAGGTCCATTAACCAGCCTACATACGGGCCATGCCCTTGTGTGAGATGCGCTGTGTCCTCTCCCTCTCTTTAGATGTGAGAAGTGTGCTACTGATATTGAGATGCTAATGGCTTCAGTACAATTATCTCACCATTTGAGCAAATGGACTCGGCCATGCGTGTGTGTGTGATCGCCTGTGCCGCCGTCTCAGAAAATGCACTCTCCTGAACGTATCGGAGTGAACGGCTTCCATGAATATGTAACTACATCAGATTCTGTCTTTGTCACAGAGGGTCATTATGGAAGCAAAAGCTCCACAATGAGACTTTTATCTTGGGGCAGCCAAAGAACAAGGCAAGTGTCAATTTACAAAACACTGCGTGATAAAAAGATGGATCCACCGTATATCTGGTGTTAACCATTCATTTTATGAATTGTGGGTATGTGCTGTGTGCATGAAAGCAGCAATCAAACATTTGGTTAAGGACAGCACTGTTGCTATTTTGGATTCCGGATTAAAATAGCTTCCACTAAGGGTAGGGATTTGAACAAACCCATATTAAATACGGTATGTTATTTGCCCCACACCGTTTGAGCTATGAACATAAAATAATATGCTGAAGAAGAGGTAGATTTTAATTTAATGTGAGATAAAAAAAAAAAGTTGGTAACAATTTATTTTACGGTGTCCTTATTATACATATTACATGTACTTACTATAGTAGCACTATATTATGCATAATTACGAGCAGCTAACCTTAAAGGGATAGTTCACCCAAAAATGAAAATTACCCATGATTTACTCACCCTCAAGCCATCCTAGGTGTATATGACTTTCGGTAACACTTTAGTATAGGGTCAAATTCTCACTATTAACTAGTTGCTCATTAGCATGCCTATTATTAACAATATGGCTGTTTATTAAGCACATATTCTGCATGACCATATTCTACATCCCTAATCCTAACCAATACCTAAACTTAACAACTACCTTACTAACTATTAATAAGCAGCTAATTAGGAATTTATTGAGGCAAAAGTCGTAGTTAATGGTTTGTTAATGGCGAGAATTGGACCTTAAAATAAAGTGTGACCTGACTTTCTTCTTTCAGATGAACACAATCAGAGTTATATTAAAAAATGTACTGGCTCATCCAAGCTTTATAATGGCAGGGAATATTTTTTTTATATAACTCTGATTGCATTCATCTGAAAGGAGAAAGTCATATACGCCTAGGATGACTTGAGGGTGAGTAAATCATGGATACTTTTCCTTTTTGGGTGAACTATCCCTTTAATCCAAACCCTAACCCTATAGTCAGTACTCGTTGTTCATTAATATTACTCAGTACATACAGTACTTGTGAAGCAATGACACCTTAAAAAAAGTGTAATCAAACCTTTTTTCAAAGAGATCAGACTACAGTCTGGCTGACAATAATGCAGGCAAATAATCTAATAGATATAAAGGTGAAGTTATCATTTCTACAAAAGAATTCTGCAAATCAGTTAATGTTGCAAACACGACTCAAAAATGTGTTCTGAATGCAATTTACAAAGCTTAGTTCTCTTTCAGTCGGTCACTACGAATCACGTCGTGACCGACAAATTGTGATCTCACTTCGAGAGACCAATCTACTTCGAGTGTAAACTAAATGAGCCAATGGACATTGTCATGCGATGATTGAATCCAGCTGCCACTGATCACAGTGTGAGCATAAAAAGGCAGCAGGTGCAACGCCTACCAGTTTTTCGCTTCGGAGCTGAGCGATAACATCCTTCTGCTCCTGCCAATATCTTTGTTTGTGACGACGAGTTCAACACGTTCTCGGGAGCTTTTTGTGTTGGCGGACAGCGCTTCAGCGGTGGTCGTACCTATGTCGAGTGGGTTGCGCACTTCAGGCTGCACTACCCCCTGTTGTGCTGCAAGCGGCCATCTCCCATGTGCGTCTCAGCACGTAAAAGAGCATTTCCCTAAAAGAGCCTATTTCTCTAAAAGAGCTTACACGGGTGTGTCTTTGCAAAGACGACGGGTCGTCTTTTTAAAGATGGAGTTTCACCCATGCGTTTCTGGATGCGGTCGTTACCTGGTGCTGGGTAATGGTCACGAGCGCTGCCTCACGTGTCTGGGCATTAAACACGCTGAGGTGGCATTCGTGGATTAATCATGTTCCCATTGCGGAAAGATGACCATCTCGGAGCTGCGGACCAGGCTCCGTTACCTCCAGGGGAGCGGAGCTCCGTTGCCTCTGCCACGATCTAGTGTTCGTCCTGGCGGCAGCCAGGCGAGGACTACTTCTGGCAGTAGCACGGGTGGTCTGAGGGTTACAGTGGTGGCAAACCCCTCAGGGAACCAACCCTCAGGGGACCATCACTCCTCTAGTGCTTCGCAACCAGTCGAGCCGCCAAAGGAACGCTCTGGGCCCTCTTCGAAGAGTGTACCAGCGGTATCCTTCGGTGCTCCTCCCGATGACCGGATGTCGATCACTGCATCGGAGGGGGAGCTCTCTGGAGAGGAAGATTCGGCTGCGCTGCCACTCTCCGGGATGGTGGCAATGCCTGAATCAGATCCGGAGATGTCAGCTATGCTTTCCTGGGCCGCTGAGAGGGTAGGGCTTGAGTGGAAACCTCCACCGTGTCCCGAGCCCTCGAGGTTGGACGATTGGGTTCTCAGGGCGGCTCACGCTGGTTCTCAGCACCCCGCCCCGCCTTTCTTCCCGGAAGTGCATGAGGAGCTCACCAGATCATGGACGGCACCTTTTACTACCAGAAACCAACCTGCTGGTTCCTCCTCCCTCACCACCCTCGACGGGGCTGCAGCTAGAAACCGGCCTTCTAGCTCCTCCTCCCTCACCACCCTCGACGGTGGTGCAGCGAGGGGGTATTCGGTGATCCCCCCGGTGGAGCGGTCGGTAGTGATGCAGTTGTGTCCTAAGACCACCTCCTCCTGGTGGGGAAACCAGTCGCTCCCCTCCCGGGCCTGTAGGCATTCATCTGGTCTGACCGGCATCGCTCCTCGAGGGTGGTCACGATCCGGAAGTTCTGAAAGAGCTCTGAACCGCTACTGACCTCGCACTCTGAGCGACGAAGGTCACCACGAGTTCTCTGGGTCATGCGATGTCCAGACTTGTGGTCCAGGAGCACCATCTCTGGCTGTGTCTGGCCGACATGAGGTTCCTTCGACACGACAAAGTTTGGTTCCTCAATGCCCCTGTGTCCCAGACCGGCCTCTTCGGCGATGTGGTCGAGAGCTTTGCCCAGCAGTTCTTGGCTGCACAGAAGCAGACTGAGGCAATTCGTCACATCCTGCCCCGGCGGGCAGCTGCTGTCTCCACCCGGCCGCAGCGCCCCAGCCTACTCGTCGCCGAGGGTGGCCCCCTGCGTCCACCCCTGCTCCCGCGCCGCAGGCCGCCCCGCCCATCCAGGCCCCCGTCAAACCTGGCGGTAAGCGGAAGAGCAATCGGCCCTGAGACGGGCGACCCAGAGATGGAGGGATCTGCTCTTTGGGAGATGGTGAACGCACCACTCCCTCCCCCGGAGGAAGGCCAGGTGGAGAATATTTTGTTTTGTTTTGCCCTGGCGTCGGCCTCACGGTCAATGTCATCCAAATTCGCGACAAAAGAGCAGTTTTCTCTATCTCTGGGTCCCAAGAGGGCACGGAGAGTCGCGGACAGACCAACACCGGACCACACTCATCCTCTCCAGGCCCCCGTCAAACCTGGCGGTGAGCGGAAGAGCAAGAGGCCCCGGGACGGGCGACTCAGAGAGGGAGGAAGCTGCTCTTTGGGGGATGCTGAATGCTCCTCTCCCTCCCTCGGAGGAGGGCTGGGTGGAGAATCTGGAAAATTTTGACGAGAGAGAGGTTTTCTCTGTCCCTGGGTCCCAGGAGGGCACAGAGAGTCGCGGACAGACCAGCACCAGACCACTTCTCCATCGCGAGCAGGCAGCAGCGGGCGGTTCGAGAGTGTCAACAAAGGCCCTACTCACGCACCCTCTGCCCAACCGTGGAACCAGGTAAGCGTTGCACAGCACACTCAGACCCCTCTTCGGTCTGCCCATGAGCTGCCCGAGTTGGGTCCCTGCCTTCCACCTCGCTGCCCCACTGCGGGTATGGCGGTGGTTCCGCTAGTCCCGCTTGCATGGTATCTGGGTGCCTGGTTAGCACTACCCAGCCCATCTCGCTGGCTTCTGCGGACCATCAGCCTCGGCAATGCGATTCAGTTTGCCCGGCGTCCCCCCCAAGTTCAGTGGCATCTGCTTCACGACAGTGAAGGTGGCCGATGCTCCTGTCTTCCGTGCGGAGATCGCAGTCCTACTGGCGAAGGATGCGATAGAGCCGGTCCCTCCAGTCAATATGAAGACGGGGTTTTACAGCCCCTACTTCATTGTACCCAAGAAAGGCGGTGGGTTACAACCAATCTTGGACCTGCGTGTCGGAACGTGCGCGGTCGGTGCTGAACTGCTTGAATTCATTCAAGGGCAGGACAGCGGTCCCACTGAATCAATTTCAAAAGCCCTTGGGGCATATGGCAGCTGCATAGAGTTGTTAGCAGTGCACCTTGCCTTGAACCATCTCAAAGGGCGCTTACGAGGCAGGTGGTGAGCCTGCAAGTGCTGCCCCCAGAGGAGGCAGATCCAGCCCTAGCTTTGCTTTGTCCCGTCCGAGCCTTGAGATGGTACGTAGACCGGACACAAACATTTAGGACCTCAGACCAGCTCTTTGTCTGTTACGGAGGCCAGCAGCAGGGGAATGCCGTCTCTAAGCAGAGGATTGCCCAT
>NW_015554266.1:1334711-1338792 GCF_001515605.1 Sinocyclocheilus anshuiensis | reverse complement strand
TGACTCAGAGACGGGGCACCCTGTGGCACCCGCGTCCAGACCTCTGGAAACTTCACGTCTGGTCCCTGGACGGGACGCGGTGGTTCTAGGTAACCTACCCCAGGAGGTAGTTGACACCACCACTTCGGCGAGAGCACTGCCGGATAGTGGATGCCATCTCCCTGGCTTATCAGGCACAGGGTGTGCCCTTCCCACTCAGGTTGTGAGCTCACTCTACTAGAAGTGTTGCATCCTCCTGGGCGCTGGCTCGTGGTGCCGCGCTGACAGATATTTGTAGAGCTGCGGGCTGGGCGACCTCCAACACGTTCGCTAGATTCTATAGTGTTATCCAATCTCACTGAGTGGGTAGTGCTATGACAACGGTGACTGGTTTTCTTGTTGCAGTCCCCGATATATGGAGGATACTGCAAACTACCACAATCTGACATACTTTACTGCGACTGGCACTCGACTACACTGCACTTCTAATTATATGCTTTGAATTGTTGTCTAAATATATTATGTACTATGTACAATGTGTTATGTATGCGTATTATGCTATGACATTATGCTGTGATATCAAACATTTGTTTCCATGTTTTATAGGGACTCTTCATAGGAATAATGGTTTTTATACTGTACAAACTGAATTTTCTATCCCCTTACCCTAAACCTACTCCTCACACAAAACTTACTGCACTTTTTACATTTTCAAAAAACTTTTGAAAATGTATAAGCTTGTTTCCTCCAAAAAAAAAACAAAATTTGCTTGCTTGTTTGGACCAAAAAAAAAATGTCCCCACAGGGTCAAAAGTTACTGGTATTACTATCCTTGTAGAGACTTTTGCCCACATTACGTATAATACCAGGTACACACACACACACACACACACACACACACACAAACACACACACACACACACACACACAAACAAACAGTTTTTAATACATCCCAGTTTGACAGTGATTGGACAAATAGTGCCACAGAGCCACAGTGTTTAAATTAGCCCATTACTTATAGTTGTCTTTGCATATACAGAATGGATAGGAGGAAAAAATCACTGCTGCATTGTGGTGCTAAGCTTAGCATAGGCATATCTTTAGAAAATGTAAAAATCAAGTTATATATGCAGTCTTTATGATCTCATTATTAATTAAAAAAATTCATAGAATATGAGTACTAAAAGTACTTTTATTAATTATTTTCAGTTACTAAAAAGGTTGTTAAATTGAAAAAAGGATTGGTCACCAAACACATAAATACAGTGGGGTCCAAAAGTTTAAGACTACTAGTAAATCTGTGGTTCTATTAATCATTTTTTCTGTCTTTCTTTCTTTCTTTCTTTCTTTCATAGTAAGACATTTTAGAATAGCATGTAGTGTATGTATTTATGTAGTATGTCATCCTTTTGCTTTAATGACAGCAGTACTGGAGCATGAACAAAACCTGATGATCATGTTCTTCAGCATAATTTCAGGATGTTCTACAGACCATCTTGTGCTTCAATGGACATAAGAACTTCTAATCATCTTTAAAAGGAGTTCACAATTTTACAATGTTTTGCCTATTTGACTGGTGAGCTAGAAATAGGGCAGAATATAAAATCTTTCTTCATTTTACATGTGCTCCAAATGTTCCTAAATTCTTTATTTATTTGCAACTTTAAATAAAAAGAAATGCTGGCTTTTCAGCATGGTCCCAGATTTTGTATGTATACATTTTAAAATGCATGCATAAAATCTACAATCTGTTGAAAAAAAAAAAAAGTTTATGCTTATGTTATGTCAACTACCCTATGTTCACAGCATTTTATTACATATAAAAAGATAACAGATAATTACAGATTTCTTTTTATTCTTTTTATTACTGATAAAAAGAAAGACAGTAAGGTAGGGGTGTGTGTGTGTGTGTGTGTGTGTGTGTGTGTGTGTGTGTGTGTGTGTGTGTGTGTGAGAGTCTGCAGCAGGGGATTCCCAGGTTTTTGGGCTCTGAAATCTCACTGCAGTCTCTATCCTTAGCATGTGTGTGTGGACACTAAAACAATGGTTGTCGTCACATAGTCTGGGCTAGTAATGTGCTGAGAGAGAAGGGAAAAAAAGAGATTGTACATGAAGATGAGAGCAGGTTGACTCTTACAATACTCTCATTTAGAGCGCTGAGCCTTCCAGGCTCACAGGCCGTCAGCCCCTCTGTCTCCAAGCCTCAGCCCCAGGACCGGATCTCCACCCTGGTGACAGACAGACCGATGAAGCCCCCTCTCCACACATGAATCACACACTGACACTGAAGCTTTCAGTCCTCCAAAGACATGCTCAGGGCAAACAGAGTTAAATAAGTGATGGCCTAAAATAAGAACCACCAAATACAGCATTCAGTGGTCTGGTTAGTGCTTAAATTATCATTGCACATCAAAATCAAGACAAAAAGTTTGAAATTATGGGTCCATAAATTATCCTGTACTTTTCAGGCATTTTGCCTTTATTTTAACGTATGTAGTGAAAGACACAGGAAGTCTCATTTTTGGAGAGTGCACACACATACCACCAATTGGCCATTCAATACATTCTGCACAATTAAACTGGCAAGCATTTTCTTGATCCAGCAAGCTCTAATCTGATTGGGAGATTTTACACAATTTCCCAGACTCTTTTTTTTTTTTTTTTTTTTTACCAGTTTTACCAGTTCTGGAAGCAAAGTGACTGGATTTTCAATGTTAGAGTTTTGTTCAGATTAATAGCAAATAACCTAGATATTTTTAAAAAATTATTTAATAATGAATAATAAATAATTTAAATGGTATTTAAAAATAATCGTATTAATTAGTTAAATAAAATTTATTTATATATTTTTATTTATAATTTATAAAATAAATTAAATAATAATTTACTAAACAAATTATATTCTACCATTGTTTGTTTGTTAATTTATTTATTGCTGTTGTAGACTGCCGCAGCACTGGTTCAATCGAGTTATTCAATTCCATGTTTTAACACTGTGCTGTCAACTATTTCAGATAAGCCTGCCCCCTAAATAGCACTAGATTAGATCAAACTGTGATCTTTCCATTTTTATTCCATGGTAGATGGTCTTTTCCTGTCTAAGTGGGTGGTTCTTAGCCTAAATAGGTTGCAAAGTGGACCAGACTATGTTGATAGTCAAACGTCTGGCTTCACAAGACTAGCTGGACTTGAATGTGCATCTCCTATAAGAGCACCAAGAGCAGGGTGACTACCTGTTATTGCTCTGTTGCAGGACGTGGAAATGATTTTGCAGGAAAATGCGGGACATTTGTGATAGGCAAATTTATTACTATTATACTATGTAAATATTGATTTATTTTAGTTGGAAAGCCTATTATCCATTACGTTGGATGATAACATGTTTTAAATCACTAAGCTTTGTTAATTGTAATGTTTCTAGTTGAAGTCCTGGCTGGTGTAGCTTTATTTAATTTTTTTGATGAAGGCCACACTGATTCCTTTGCTCCATCCACTCAGTGGAAAAAAACCCTCACTACAACTGTTTTTAAATGCAGTTGCATTTTTTTTTATTATCTTATTTCTTATTGTGGTATTGTAATTTCAGGGAAGAAGAAGAATTGAAATGTGGGACACATCTTACAGGACGCTGGACAAAGTTCCTAATTTCGGGGCTGTCCCACAAAATCAAGGAAAGATTGTCGCCCTAAAAGCATGGGCACTAACCACTGTGTCATGACTTAAAATGCTACCTTTAATACCTTTCTATTTCAGTTCAGACCAGAATTTTAGTCCAGATTCCCAGTGATATTAGTGTGAATTACCAAGCAAGTTTGAGCTTCTGTTTACCATATTTAATGAGATCTATGTATGCACATTGATCAATGTTTATACCTGAATAAAAGCCTAAATTAAATTTGTTCATCATAAAAAATGATTGTGTCTCTTTACACTCTAAAAAATGCTGGGTTAAATACAACCCAGTGCTGGGTAAAATATGGACAAACCCAGCAATTGGGTTGTTTTGACCCAGCGGTTGGGTTAAATGTTTAACCCAACCTTCTGGGTAGTAAACCAACCGCTGGGCCAAAACAACCCAATTGCTGGGTTTGTCCCTATTTTA
>NW_015554266.1:1332585-1334669 GCF_001515605.1 Sinocyclocheilus anshuiensis | reverse complement strand
TGGGTAGTAACCCAACCACTGGGTCAAAACAACCCAATTGCTGGGTTTGTCCCTATTTTATCCAGCACTGGGTTGTATTTAACCCAGCATTTTTTAGAGTGTAGAAGACTTGGGTTAAACCTCTCTACATGGATTATCAAAAAATTGATCAAAGTTTTGGCAAAATGGACTTTCAGTGAAGAAACAGAAATCTCTCAGGTTTCATTAAAAATATCTTCATGTTTTGAAGATGAACGGAAGTCTTATGGGTTTGGAACAGCATGAGGATGAGTAAATGATGACAGAAATTAATTTTGAGTGAAATAATCCTTTTCAGTCAGTTCTTCACACACACACACACACACACACACACACACACACACACACACCTCATGGGGACCTCAAAAATGTCCCCACAAGGTCAAAATTTACTAGTATTACTATCCTTGTGGGGACATTTGGTCCCCATAACGTGATAAATACCAGGTACACACACACACACACAAACACACACTTTTCGTTCCACTGACTTCTATTCATATGCAGGACACTGTAAATGCGAGCTCATGGGAATTTTGCTGAGTTCCAAAGTTCAAGTTTGGTGAACTCTGACCTGTGACCAACAGACCAACAGAAGATTGATATGTCACGGCATGACCTGTCAGCTGAATTAAAAGAACACAAACATCAAATCTCTAGGATTGCAAGGTTGCAGTAAAGTGGAGTAGATTGCAGAATTGTACATTTTGGATGTATTGCATGCTGAATTATGTTTTTGAAAAAGACGCCACAAAGTGCGATGTCATATAACATTACAGAGTCTGTAGAAATGTTGCATACATATGCTACAATAAAACCATCTTTAGAGAAAATATACAGGTTCAAAATGATATAAGGTTAAGTAAATGATGACCCAGCTTGTCATTATTGGGTGAAGATGTAGCAAACTTTCAAATCTTCACAGACTTCTGCACTCTGTCCCGAGTGATTCATTAGATGTGAGATTGAATAGTGCATTTTTGGATGCTGAGACAGCAGTGTGGTCAGCGTAATCAGGCCACCTCATGTGAAGATGCTCACTCATGATGAGGCGCTTTCATGTGTTTCACTGAAAATGCTGCCTGTTTAAAATCACACACACACACACACACACACACTGCAGCTGGACCGGCTGGTGACCTGTTTCATCGCTCCGGTAATCAGCAGGGTCTGTGGGTACAGATTCTCTGGTGTGTGTGTGAAAGAATGTGCACGGGGGCCCCGTGATCTCATGGGCCAATCAGGCCCCGAGCGGAGAGCCCAGAGGGTCCTGCGGAGCTCAGCAGAGCAGCACTGTGGGGTTCAGCACTGTCCTTCTCCTCATCTTCTTCATCGCCCACCAATCAGAGAACAGCACTAGAGCCACTCTCAACACTCTGCGCCCAGTGGGGAAGACACACACACACACACAGACACACACACACACACAAACACTCTTCTACACAGACATCTCCTGGCTGAGAACAGCATGAGTCCGAAAACACACTCACATACATTTCAAAAGCCATCAGTGGGCCACTGAATATACAATCACTCACGCACACAGGCATATTCTTCCACAAGTCTCAGCAGGGTCTCCAATAGAGAGCCCTCTTTCTTTCTCAGACACACTCACAAATTCACACCGCAGAGAGAAGCCTTCATTCACAGTAAGATACCTCAACACATACTTTCTCTCACACAATCTCGTATCATTTTATTTCTCTTTTACAGACAAATCCTGCAGTTATCATGAATCTCCTATACTCACACCTAAACACACACAACATTATTTCTATAACTGTTAAAGCTCTAGAGGCCCAGAGAAAAGAGAAAAACAGTGATAGAATTTGCATTTTCAAGAAAATATGAGTGGCACTTGGCCATGAAAACTCACTGACACCATGTTGGAGGACTGACAACTTTCCCAGTAAAAGATCATAGAGACCTGGGCAGTACCGTGTTTAGGCATGCCCTTTGACCTGGGGGTAAAAAAAAAAAAGGACTAAACCGTTGCTGGTCTCCATTGACTCCATTTTTTCCCCATACTATGGAAGTCAATGGCTACCATCAAGTACTATCACATG
>NW_015554266.1:1322905-1332482 GCF_001515605.1 Sinocyclocheilus anshuiensis | reverse complement strand
TGTGTGTGTGTGTTCGGTGTATGAGTTGTGTGTGTGTGTTCGAGTTGCGAGTTGCGTGTGTGTGTGTGTGTTCGGTGTGTGAGTTGCGTGTGTGTGTGTGCTGTGTGTGTGTGTGTGTGCAGTCCTCCAGACAGAGCTGAGTGTGTTTTTTAAAACCTCTGTGATTACCAGCACCTTTGCAGCCCACCATTTCAACCAATCAGCTCACTCCTTTGCGGCTGCACACGCAAACAGCTCATCAATATCTAGAAAGACGTGATGAACCTCTTCCATCCAGGTGGAGGGAAGACTGAATCCTTGATTGTGCAGCTGTTACTACACTGCTGACAAGGGCCATGACCCACATTTATCTAGATAGTCTCCCTCGTTCAGTAGACCACTGTCTAGGAAAAAAGACCAAACCAGTCTCATTTGCCAGTTAGCTGTGCTACGATCACGTCACTAAGAAAAGTTTGCAAAGACATCTTCTGTTTTGGAGTAAGTTAAATCCCAAAATTCCATAATTTACTCACTCTCAAAAAAAGATACATCAAGATGCACTGCACTAGGTCAGATGTCACTGGTTATTGCATGCCTCATCACTTACTTCAAAATCGAAATATCTTAAGTGAATGCAAATTGAGAGCTATGGCAAAATATGTTTAATGTGTATACAGATCACCTTCACCATCTTTGTTTGAGATGGTGAGTAAAATATGTCAGAATTTTAAATTTGGACTATTCCTTTAAAACCTTAAGCACTGGTCTTTTTTTTTTTGTCTAGCTAACCAGGTTTGCTCATTAAAAATACTTTCACAGTATGGAAAAAACTACAATGGAAGTCAATGGCTAATGTCAACTATTTGGATACCAACATTCTTCAAAATATCTTCTTTTGTGTTCAACAGAAGACAGAAACTCATACCGGTTTGGAATAACCTGAGCATTAGTAAGTGATGACCAAATTTTCATTTTTTTTTAATCTCTTTAAATCAGTTCCTTAATGTCAAGCATGCCAGATAACTAGCCAAATATATTACAAAAACTGCACGTGTCAAACTCAGGAACCCATAAGTTTCAAGTAACCATCAGTCGGCCCTAACAAATAATGGGAAAGTACTTTTTAATGTTTGTGTGTGTGTGTTTGTGTGTGTGTGTGTATGTGTGTGTGTGTGAATTTACTTTTAAATAGTAACATATTTCAATGTATGTTAAGTATGTGCTGGATGAAGATGCTTCAGCCAGTGTGTTGTTATTATAGAAAATAAATTTGCTAATTGCTCATTTAGTTGTTATAGCACAAAACGTAAAATAATAAAAGAGGGGTAGGATGGCACCTACTAAGCTGGTCCCTAAATAGGGTAAGAAGCCGTACAGTGAGCATCTGCTGACCCAGGAAGCTGTGAATTAGAACCAACTGTTGTACAGAGTAAGTGTCATAACTGTAAATACCAGAAACACTGGGATCTAGATATGCACCATACTGCTGTTGCAAATGTTCAAATGATTTCAGACTACCAGTTTCATAAAGATCACCTAATTTAACAATGCCCTTCTTCGCCCATTCTTTCCAGAGAAAGGGGGCTTTAATAATACACACAGTTTAGGGTTCAACCATATACTTGAGCTAACGTTTAAGTAGGGGTAAAAGCTACACAGAGATCTTTAACCATATCGCATGTCAGTGTGAAATAATTGGATGATTTTTCACCTCTCCAACCAGTTTAGTGGACACGCTCTGTAACAGCAAGATTGAAGGCAAGGCAGACTGCTCAATCATATATCAAGAGGGAGCTCGCTCTGGGCACTTCCCCCAATGAGCCAGGTGTCTAAGACTCAAAGCATAATAATGATGCAATACATTAGGCAGGCCTAAACCACCTTTCTCTCAGGCCTCTCTAACTTATTAGAATGTAACAATGTAGAATGTAAAATTCATTTTGACAATTTAGTTGAATAACCAGTGACAGACAATGCTATAGGTTTTGATGAAAGTGAAAATGTCTAAAATGCACTAATCTAATTTATGGAAATATTAAATAATAACCCCATTAAATACAATAAGTCTTCAATTTAAAAATAATAACATCAACAATGTGCCAGTTGGGGCCTTCTGTGCCAATTAGTAAGTCATCTCACTCCAAAGACCTAATTTTATCTTTTTACTTTAAAATAAAAACTATAATTTTTTACTCCACAAATTAAAAAAAAGATTACAGATTCCTCATTAAAACAATAGACACAAAAACTTTGATATTGAACATAATTAAGTGTCATAGATGACTATTTTCCAGAAACACAAAATTAGATAAGTTTCGAATGACAAAATCTCACAAATGTTAATATTCAGTTGAAATAACAAAAATTTAAAATAGCGTTGCATTCAGCAAAAGTGCTGAGATGAGCCTTTGTGCCATCTATGGTCAAGAGAAAAAAATGGTCATCTTACCTTTTATATATATATATTGTTTTTTTTTTCTAGTTCAGAGCATTTGACTCATGGTTTTTCTGTGATACAGGATGCAGTAATTGCGTTACTCATATAGACATGACTTGAAAGATGTTGTTCAGAGTTGATGGTGTTTAGCCTTCTACCTCACTTAACGTGGAGAACTAAGCAAGCTTTCATCTCCAAATAAGCTTCAGAAAGGATGGACATTGTTAAAATAAATCTTTCTCCTCATACACAAAGGGCTGGATTGAAATCGTGATTCCTCTCGGTGTGGAGTCAATTGAGAGGTTAGTAAGTGGACTGCGAGAGTCAGTGTAGAGAGAAAACTGCATGTTGCTCTCTCTTGCTTTTCTCTTTTGTTTGTGTGTGTGTGTGTGTGTGTGTGTGCGTGCGTGCGTGCGTGCGTGCGTGTGTGTGTGTGTGTGTTTTATTTATTTTTTTTGCCATGACTCCAGAACAAACATCATCTTCACAGACCATTTCATAGAGCTACACCATCAGAGAGGGTAGCGTTGACAGCCTATCTGCAGAACACTTACAAAATCACGGTCGCCTCGCCATCAACCACACCTACACACACCGCTCTCATTATAATCACAAAAAACTAGTGTTTTGCTCTGATACAGTGGGTATAGAAAAGTGTGCATGTGACAACAATATCTCAAATTCTCCACAAATGTGGCTTGTATGGGAGGGTTGCAAGTATAAAGTCACTGCTCAAGAAAGGCCACATGCATTCAGACTGAGCTTTGCCAAAACACACCTTAAGATTCTGAGGCAGATGAGAGTGAAATTTAATTATTTGGCCTCAACACCAAATGAAATCCAATTCAGCTCACCATCCACATAACAGCATTCCTCCAGTAAATGCTTTAGGGAGGTGGTGATGTCCTGTTCTGGGTTGTTTGTCTGCAGCAGAGACTGAAGCACTTGTCAGGATAGAAGGAAACATGGATGGGGCAAAATACTTGAGGATAATATGATGCCCTCTGCCAGAAAGTTAGTAGAGACAAATATAAACAGACTAAAGGCTGTTATTAAAGTAAAAAGGTGCATCAACAAAATACTGACACAAGGGGGTGATCCTTTTACAGACTCAGTGATTCTGGATTTGTATTTATTTATTTATTTATTTCTGACATGTTGGTGTTTTATCTGTCACTTGGATGTTATAAGTGGCACTGATAAAATACAGCTGGATACAACATAAACTGTGTCCGTCTTCATTTCAGGTTGCAAAGCCACAAAATGTGATTATTTAAATGGGGGTGATTCTTTTCTATACCCACTTTATAAAAGGACAATTAGATTTTTTGGAAAGGACAATTAGATTCTTTTTTTTTTTTTTTTTTAGCTAGTTCAAGGGCTGACCCACCCGTCCGCCAAGCAAAATACTCCAAGACGCATGCAATTACAGACTCAGTCAAAGGGCATGCACAATTTGCAAGCCTATTTACACAGTGGAGAACATACCTCCCACCCTGCCAGGAATAGAACAGATCAAGATCGGACGATACAGATGCTCCCAAATAAACACAGGCACGGTTTCAGTGGAAGTCATGAGTGCTCAAACAACAAGAGGACTTAACAGAAGGGTCTTTTGAGAAGTGGGGAAAATTAGATGGAATAAGGTTGAAGAACATGCTAATGATGTGGTAAAATACATCAGTTGGAGGACTCTGTCTCATGTGATTTTCTGAAGATGTGGTCACAGTCGGAGCTCAACTGAGCTTCTGTGACTGTGCTTGAGTTGACAAACACACATGAGTCGCAGGTGCCGCCGCGCATGTTCCTCCAAATGAATCCACACGACGGCATCTAAACGGCAAACAGGCTTCTCCTGCTGTATAATATCCTTCCAACACCTGTCTGAGGCAGTCGTGTGGGCTTTCGGTGCGCCACTTAAAGTTTTAAATCAGATCATTTTCTCATTTCCACGTTTCATTGCATTTGTGGAGCTTCACAGCAACATGTTTGTAGGAATAGTTCACCTAAAAATGGAAATTCGCTGAAAATGTACTCACTCTCAGGCTGTCCAAGATGTAGATGAGTTTGTTTCTTCATCAGATCTGGAGAAATGTAGCATTACATCACTGTCTCACCAATGGCTCCTCTGCAGTGAATGGGTGCCGTCAGAATGAGAGTCCAAACAGCTGATAAAAACATCACAATAATCCACAAGTAACCCACATGAGTCGAGTCCAGCAATTAACATTTCATGAAGTCAAAAGCTGTGTTTGTACGAAACAAATCCATCAGAAAGGAGATTTGACTTTAAAACCATCACTTTTGGCCAATATACGATTCCATAATCCATAATAACGCTTCCTCTAGTGAAAAAGTCCATGTTGTTCTCTCATATCAAAATCCCACAACATATTTGTTTAGAACAGTTTTTTTTTTTTGTAAAACAGTTTGAAGATGAAAAGATTACTTGTGGATTATTGTGATGTTTTTATCAGCTGTTTGGACTCTCATTCTGACAGCACCCATTCACTGCAGAGGATCGACTGCTGAGCAAGTGATGTAATGCTACATTTCTCCAAATCTGAGGAAGAAACAAACTCATCTACATCTTGGATGACCTGAGGGTGAGCACATTTTTGGGAAAATTAAAATTTATGTGAACTATTCCTTTAAGAATTATGATTATTCTTAGTTGCTAGTCGAAAAAGCAACATGTGGTGAAATTCTTTAAGCACAAAGCAGAACGAGATGTTTTAAGGATTAGAGCGTTTCCCGGCTGATTCGGTTGGAGCAGGTCTCTCCCTCGAGAGCGGTGCAGAAAGGAGAGACCACCAGACCAGCACTGAGATCTAGCGGCCCTCTGCGTTTCCTCCCCTCTTTGGGACGACAGGCTGCCCGGAGGGCACAGCGCACCAATAATAACAACATTCAGCGCACAGAGAGCAGGTCAGCCCTGCCTTGACCTGCCATCAGAGCGCTGAGGTCTGGACAGGAGCCAGAGCCCGGAGAGAGAGAGAAAGAAAAAGGAAATGTTACCACAGTCACAGCACGAACACAAGCCACTGGATCACAGGGGTTCACATCACTTCCTGTTCTGTGCTGTCCTTCCTGTTTTAAATAAACTGAACAAACAGCCCAAAGGGCCCCAAAAATGTCACCTTATAAGATGAGAGGCACTCACTACAGTGAATTTTAGGCAAGGTGCATCGGCTTTAAAAAAATAGTTTTTTTTGTGTTGTTGTTTTTTTCAATGTGAAAATTTGATAAAAATGCAGCAATAATTGCTGTCCCATAAATACCAAGAAGTAATTATGAGACAATGATTTTTGCCTCATAATGATTTTTTTAATGGGATACTTTGATCATATTTTTTTAAAAGAGTTTTCTCCAAACAATGTCTTAACACACAAATATCACATTTTTGTAGTGCTAAACTGATGGGATTGTTGCTAGGAGACCTTACCAAGGTGACATGGTTCCCGTGGCAATATCTCTCTGAAGACGCTTCATCAGTCTGAAACTTCAGTATGTATTATGCATTAATAAAGGTTTCAAATTGTATAGTATTATACATTAGTGTCACATAAGACTATTATTTTGCATGTTCAATATAGATTTAATGTTTCTGAAAGTCTCTTATGCTCACCAAAGCTGCATTTATTTGATCAAAAATACAGTAAAACATTAATATTGTGAAATATAATTACAATTTAAAATAACTGTTTTCTATTTGAATTTATATTAAAATGTAATTTACTTTTGTAATGGTTCAGCATCATTACTCAGTCTTTCGTGTCACATGATCCTTCAGAAATCATTACAAATTGTATTATGTTACTGATTGCAAATTACATGACAAAAGTGTACTTAGCAAAGTAATCCATTACATTACACATTTTAGGTAATATAATTGGACTACTTTTTGATTACTTTTGACCTACTTTGATTTAACTAGGATAGTATTGTACTATATTGATATTAAAGTATAAAGAGTAAGAATTTACTCACGTTTTATCAATTTAAGGCATCTATGTTGAATAAAATTTATTTATTTAAAAAAAAAAACTTTTGGATGACTTTGTATAAAAATGTGAAAAATATGTAGAATTTTTTTTTTTTAATAAGAGCTGATTTTACTTTTGAATCATTCATTGCTTGGAAAATGCAGTCAAATAGAGTGCATTATATTGTGGGATACTTTTACACATTGTGCGCTGGTTGTATTCTAGCACATTTTGGCTAGTAGGTAATCTGGGTAATCTATGCATTAAAATATTTGCATACACTGTAAAAAATGATCGTGATTTTAACAGTAAAAGACTGTAAAAATGCTACAGTAAAAGCCTGTAAGCTGGTTAACAGTAAGTTTCCATACTATATTCAGTGAATAAATGTAATTACATTTAATGTGATTCTACAGTAAAATACTGTTAAAATACGGTTTTTGAAAGTGAAAAAGAAAAAGTCATTGTATAATTTACAGTGAAAAAACGTAAATTGACAGTCCAAGAATACCCTGCATGTCACTTCATATTTTATGCTTTTTTTTGTTGAAATAACGTTTCTTCTTAGTTTTTTCTTATCAGTTGTGTACATTAGGGTTTAATCTTACATCTAATGTTGTTAAATTAGTGTTTATTGCATTATTTCAGCATCATGTGTGTCACCATGATGGGGTTTAGTGTTTGTGTGAATGACACTGTGTGCACCTTCTATATATAAGTATTGCCCTCCTGAGCTCATAGAAAAGCTGTTTGTGATGAGCTTTGGTTCATCGTGACTTTCTCATCACCTCCAGTTTTTGGTGGTTATCAGTGCATTACAATGGTTCAAAACAGATATTAGTACTTAAATATGTTGGTTTATTAACATTACATCAGTTAATGAAATACAATATTTTATTGTGAATTTAGATTAAGTCTGTAAAACCTAAAATGTTGCTACCATATTTTTTACGGTGAAGTTCTGGCAACCACAGCTGCCGGTATTTTACCGTAAATGTATATAAGATGAACTTTATCCTACTACAACATAAGATATTGTTAAAGTCACTGCTGATATTGCTTCCAATTCAGTTGTCACACTGAAAATGGAAGTATTCAAGGCCATTCCGGTTTTTCATGCATACAAATGTGCATACTGTGGTAGTAGCCAATGTGATTTCAAGCTTGTGTTGAGCAGAGTACGGATGCAGGATGTCGCTCTAAACAGCGGGAGCAGAATTCAGAGGGACTAGACTGCTCTCTACAGCCAAACAGCACTGGATGGATGGAGTCTTCTATGGCTCGTGAATAACGTTGTGTGCATACTGTAGGATTTGTGGAGAACACAAAAGCCCAGCAGGAAGAGTGGCAGAGGTGTGTGGGAGAGAGCGCATATGCCAGAGCGTACAGACATGTAATTACAGTACAGTCCCTCAGAAAAACGGCGAACGGCTGCAGGCTTGGAGAGAGAGGATGGAGAAAAAACACTGAAGAGGACAGAGATAAATTTTAATGTAACTGTAAAAAAAATGCCTGACAAATGTCAATTAAAAAAAGACAGTCCAACATGAAACTCCCACAGAATAGACATACATACTCACATAGAGAACAGGTTCCCATGGCATTCGTCTCACTTTTCTTTTCACAAACCATCTTTCTGGAATAACCCTATTATTGCATGACAGTTTCTCACTCTCTGAAATAACTCCCTGATGGGTTGTAAAGTGGGAGTGTTTGCATTATGTAAACTGTAAGGCAGGCCCTAAAGGTTGAGGTGCAGGAGTGTACTGCTAGTGTTTTCCTCTCGCGGACACACACTCCTCTGGTTTCTCACACACTCGGCATCATGGGAATACTCAAGGCTAATAAGCTCTCTGCATCTGGGACACTTCAGCTTGTCTCCTCGCGGCATTGGCAACATTCCTATTCCCTTAGTAAGATTGCGCTGCCTAAAACCCGGAAAACTACTCTGTGAATAACTGAAAAACACCCAACAATTAATACTTCACATCCGTTCATTACAAAATCATTTATTAAAAATTATTCTTTTAAAAATGATCAAAGCTAAAAAGGAAACCTCAGAAATTGCTACATGATAAGATTAATGGTTTTCATAAAAATCCTGTAGGATGACAGTGTACAATATGCATTCATGGCAACCCAAGGCAATGAAAAAAAAAAAAAGTAAACTGAAAACCAATGTGGTTTTGTAATTGTTGTGGTGTACTACCAGTCATAAGTTTGGACACACCTATTCATTATTGCTACTATTTTCCACATTATGAAATAATAGTCATCAAAACTAAATAACACAAATGGGATTACTGAAATTATGCAGTTACCAAATAGAGTTGAACAAATCAAAACTATACTTGGACAGGTGCTTCTGCTTAGTCTAGATCTCAGATCTGCACACTCACCATTGTTCAGCTTCATGAGGTCCATCATGGGATGCTTTTGAAATAATATTGTGCATGTATTATGGACACTTGTTGACTGCTTTTCTATCACAATCTGCTCCAACTAGCCCATAAAAAAAAGATTAAATAGACTAATTTATTAATAAAGTAAAATTTTTGTTTTGTTAAGAAATTCATGTATTCATTTATATTTATCTGCCAAATTTCAAACATTTACGCAACGTTTAGATTTTTCTTTTTCTTTTTGAGTCAAGTGTGCTCAAACTTTTAAATGGTAGAATTTTAGAATTTTATGAATGGCAAATGTATGGCATTATTGTATTATCTGTTGTATATTAGATTAGATTATCTTGCATATGCAGTATAATACAAACAAATATTGAATCTAATATAACACAATATAAGATAATATACAGAAGTCATTTTTATATGGGTTTACTAATGTATTGTGTATCTATTGTTTTACAAATACAAGCTAACTGTTAAACAAATGCATACATGGCCTCTGCAGCAAAAACACAAACACGTTCTCTCCTCAAAAATCAATCTGTAATCAGGGTCATGACCCACGGGCCCCTGAACCAGATGAGACAGATCTGTAATCTGTCTTCAGTCAGCATTACCTCCAACACAGAATGACTAAAGCTGAAACAGAAATTTTCAAGCCTGATCCTGGATCAGCTGCACTTACACGGAGACATTCTCTCTTTATTTGTTTTTCCATGCATATGATTATTTATGATGGTATTTGTGTGGTTTTGTCTTACTAAAAATGC
>NW_015554266.1:1288695-1322792 GCF_001515605.1 Sinocyclocheilus anshuiensis | reverse complement strand
GGCATTGTGGTTGCTTGGGTATTAGGTGGTTGCTTACTGGCTCCACTGGTGCACCACTGGTCTCTACGATGTTCTGCTCTCAGTGTATGACTCTGATCCCTGTCTCAATGTAAGTTCATGGACCTTTGCCCATTTTATCTTTTGCCAGTCAAAACCCACTTGTTTTATTGTCCAGAAGGCAAAATCAAACTCAAATTACAGAAAACACGTTGAATTTATTATTATTAGATTAAGTCAACCACTACATCTCAGTTCATATTCTCTAAAGGTTATTTTTTATGTTGGTTTCAACATTTAGTTCCCTCTTAAATTAAAATTATTTTTGTGAATTCTGTCCTCCAAACTAAAATTAAATGATCATATATTTGTAATAGCTGTTGGCCAACAACTGAACACAATAAAAACACACGGGCAACAAGAGTCAACAATAAAGAAAATGTATTTTAACTGAAAGGATGAACTGTGTTCTTGGAGTTTTTCATAAATGTCACATGAAGCTCTGATATGTTTCACTCATTTATTAATTACAATTTCTGTTGGAGAAAACCATGTTTTATTTTTGTTTCATAGTTGCTGTAAAAACTAAAATAGGGTTTATAAAATAGGGTATATAGGGTACCCCATATAGTCTGACAACATGCCCAGCTAAAGGGTCAAGATGTGCCCATATAGAAGGTGTCACAGCTAGCTTTATTCTCCCCAACAATTCAGTACAAATATGAAAATAAACACTTTTGCAACCATGCTACTGCACTGTACTGCCACTGCCAATGAATGATACGATGATGAGTTAAATAAGGGCTCGTCAGTAAACGCAGAACTACAAAAGAGTATTTCAGATGTAGGCTATGTTGCGGGTTTAAACTGAATTAGTGGAAGAGTCAGACTCAGAACAGATCCATCACCTCACAACATCACAGACTTCCTGTCTGCCTGCCCTGATACTATCTCTCTATCTCTCTATGTGTGTGTGTTTGGTCACACTTCTGATCTTAGCGCGCTCCAGCGCTCTTTTAATTGCACTATACGCCAGACGTCGTCTGCACCCGCCACCAGTTTGATTCAAGAGATCAATGTCTCCGCTCTGGACCGCAGCGAGGCCTGATTTATTCCTTTGCACCAGATACAAACAATCTCTCCAAGCAGCTCCAGTTTCCTTCAAATGTTTCTTTTCCTTTTCAGAAAGAAAGTCACTTGTTTCAAAATTATGCAAATGTAGGTTTGCTGCATGGTGAGTGAATCTCAGCTATGAATTTGTAGTAAAGCCGGCCTCGCGACTTAATTGGTGTTAAAGGGAAACTGGTTTTGTTTCAGCACATTGGCATTGTGCTGCTGTTTGAATTGTGCTCTGTGTAGCGAGACAGCCCCCTCCTGAAGAGCTCAAATAGAAATCTTTCTAACTGTCTGAACTAAGAAAGTGTGACATGTTCACTTTCTATGAAGGAGAAACAAAAGCCCTCAGTCGCCATGAGCGGAGGTCACTCAGCACGGCTCGTTCAGCCTAATGACATCTGCCCATTAGCATTTGTTCAAGTCAATTCAAAAAACAAAACGTTAACCAAGCGAAAGAGAGAGAAAAAACGATGTAACAAATGAGCTCATCAGACGAGGGCGACAAAAAAGTGTAAATGTTTTTCTACGCTGCACTGGCAGGAAGGGGCTTCAGGGCTGCAGACCTGAGCGATATCGAGCCACGATTCAGGACGGACTGTTTATAGTCTCAGCTCTAGCTACATACATCACCAGTGACAAAGCATAACAAGCAGAGGACTGGAAATGTTTAATCAAAGTCAATCATTATAACCAGATGCACAGTGAACAAGTGCTTTCTTACAGTCCTACTGCTTTTAAATACATATTAACTGTGAAAATCGAACGAATCAAAATCACATTTAGTATTCCAATTCAGTATGACTTTGCCTTAGCTAAGCCATTAGAACAACTGAAGTCCTGTCAAAATTATTAAAAACACAAATATGTAGGATTACTCTGTAAATAAAAAAAGTACAATCTCTTTTGTATATGCATGTTGTAGATCTTAATGTGAACGACTTATTTCATTTTTTTTTAAATATTCAGATGAAAACGACAGAATTTTCTCTAGTGAAGTTTCTTTTTTCAATAATCTGTTACACTTTGATGTACATCACAATTAAGAAGAAACTGGCAATGAATGAACGAATAAGGCATTTGAATGAATGAATGAATGAATGAATGAGGCATTTGAATGAATGAATGAATGAATGAATGAGGCATCTGAATTAATTAATGAATGAATGAATAAGGCATTTGAATGAATGAATTAATGAATGAATGAATGAATGAATTAGGCATTTGAATGAATGAATGAATTAGGCATCTGAATGAATGAATGAATGAATGAATGAATAAGGCATTTGAATGAATGAATGAATGAATGAATGAATGAACGAACGAACGAATTAATAAGGCATTTGAATGAATGAATGAATGAATGAATGAGGCATCTGAATGAATGAATGAACGAATGAATGAATGAATGAGGCATTTGAATGAATGAATTAATGAATGAATGAATAAGGCATTTGAATGAATGAATGAATGAATGAATAAGGCATTTGAATGAATGAATGAATTAGGCATTTGAATGAATGAGTGAATGAATGAATGAGGCATTTGAATGAATGAATTAATTAATTAATGAGGCATCTGAATGAATGAATGAATGAATAAGGCATTTGAATGAATTAATTAATGAATGAATAAGGCATTTGAATGAACGAATGAATGAATTAGGAATTTGAATGAATGAATGAGGCATTTGAATTAATGAATGAATGAATTAGGCATATGAATGAATGAATGAATGAATGAATGAATGAATGAATGACAAACACATCAGAGCGCTCAGGTTTACAGCCCAACCTGCCCACCTGATCCCCCCCACCGCAATCAGTCTTCCGTTGGCACACGCAATTAAAAGATGTCAAACCTGGTTTCTTTAACCGTGTTTGGGTTTGGCTTGTCAGCATGTCAAAGGGTATCTAAAGAAGGTCTCAATTAAGGCAGAATAAGAGCGGCCTGGAAAGTGAGTTTGAGGAGAACTGCTGTCCCTCAGGCATAAGAGGACGCACACAGGGAGACAATGGTCTGGGAACACGATAAGGATGGGAGGGATAGGCATGTCTGTCTCTCCCGCCCCCTGGGAATTCTGGGACTGAGACGCTGGGATTCCGAAGGAGAGGTATCAGGTTTGTAAGGCTGCTGCGGACGGCTGGGATGAGTTCCAACCGCTCCGCGCTGTCTCAGGCCAGGGATACGGAGGCGCCACCAGGTAACGAGAGGCGCGGAGTTGACGTGCCAACAAGTGTAACCAGAGCCCCAAAAAGCCAGATTGAAACCTCCAGTCCATCATAATTACAGAGGGAAACACTGCTGTCACTGGAATATCCTACTCAACATATACAGTATCCAGAACTCTACTGCACAAAACACCTTCTCATAGGAAAATTCCGGATCTATATGCGGTTTATATAAACAAACCGGAAGTGTATTTACAGTACTACTCTTACAACGGAAGCAGTTCTGGCCTCTTAGGCTTATATTGCAAGTGCAATTATGTGATTTTTTTCCCTCAACAATTTGAACTGATTTCCTGTGGTAATCAAAAGCAGGCTTAAAGGGTTAGTTCACACCAAAATTAAAATTGTCATCAATTACTCCACAATGCCACTAGAGGTCTGCTACCCGACCCGAGCCCGACGGGTCCCGAAATACTTTCGGGTTTCGGGTCGGATTCGGGTTAATGTTTAAGGAATAGCTTCGGGTTCGGGTCGGGCTCGGGTTTATAGCTAAACTAAAACTATATGCAGTAGCCTAGGCTACGCTGCTTTCATAGACGCACGCACACACATTATAGCACACGACAACACAGCATGGAAACTTTTATTAGTAAAATAGCTTTGACAGGCTACTGACTCGCAACTTTATATTTCTCTGCAATGAGGGGGTAAAATCGCTGTTTTTGAAGTAACTAAGCCTCATTGCTTGTAGAGAGAGGCGCGTAGACGCAGGTTCACACACGTAACTTTCATCCCTTTCTCTCTCTCGCTAATTCAAATAAATGATTTAATTAATTCAAATAAATGCGATCTTACCGCACTGCATCTCTGTGTCTGATTTAAAGCAGGCCGAATGCTAATGAGCCTTAACTGACGAAAATGACCATAATTCGCACGATGGAAGAATTATCGTCTTGTCGTATACAACCGTTCAAAAACTCGGCAGAATTTATGTGACCGAGGCACCTGATCTTCATAAACTTTCATAACTGGTAAGTGTTTTTTTCTTTTGCCTTGTGAACTGGCCGAGCCTTAATGATTCTGTTTCTTTACATGTATTTGTTTACTGACCGTTGCATGCAATCGTGAAATACAGCATTTTTTTTTTTTTAAATTGGCTATTCGTTGTGGAAAAAAAAAAAAGATTTCGGGTTGGGTTCAGGCTCTAAATTGAACTGTGCTGCTTCGGGTTCGGGCTCTAAATTGAACTGTGCCGCTCGGGTCGGGTCGGGCTGGGTCAGACGATCTCGGGTACGGGTCGGGTTCGGGCTTCAGTTTAAAGCCTGTGCAGACCTCTACATGCCACTCCAATAGCACCAAAAATTTAAAAAATGTATAAACACATTGTAATCCATATGAATCGAGCGGTTTCATCCAAATCTTCTGAAGAGACACAATTATTTCATATGATGAACAGACTTAATTTATGTTTTTATTTACATATAAACATGCATAGAGCAAATTAACTATGGTAATGGAAGCTCAACCGTACTTGCTTGACGCACAAGAACAAATGAGGTTTGTTCTCACACAAGTATGGGTTAGATTCCATTGACCATATTTGATGAGCTATGTGCATCAACCAATGTTTACAGGTGAATAATATCCTAAATTACATTGAAATTCATAATTTAAAGCAATCGTGTTTCTTCAGTAGAAAACACTTGAGTCATATGGATTACTTTTACAATGTCTTTATGAACTTTTTGAAGCATCAACGTTTAGGTGGAATGGAACAGAAATCTCTCTAGTTCCATTTCGAAATGAACAATGGGTCTAACGGGTTTGAAACAACTTGAGAGTGAGTAAATGGTGACAGAATTTTCATTTTTGGGTGAACTAACCCTTTAAGTCTTATTTGACCTGGATCAGACATCTAGCTCACATTCTTAAAAATAAAGGCTCCAAAATATCCTTTCAGTGAACAGTTCATAGAAGAACCATTTTTAAGAGTGAAGAACATTAATCCAAAGAAACTTTATTCCACTATATTGATTCCATGAATGTTAAAAAGGTTCTTCACTGAAACATAAATGTCAGTAGAGAACCTTTATTTTATTAAAAGTGCAGATCTCAAGGACATGTTAGCAAATACAGCATGGATACTCACTATGAATGTTTATAATCTAATTTACGGAGCATTTATAGCCGTCTCAGTTTAGGGAAGCAGGGATCACAAAAGCTAAACCCTGCTAATCTCAAAAAAAAAGAGGTGCACACAGTAAGATTCCTGTAATCTAACCTTTTCTACACCCAGCACTGAACTCAGATCACTGAGTCAGCCATTCTGATGGTGATGATGATGGATCCAGATGGCTGTGTCTGTAGTGTGCGTTAGCTCTGATGCCTCTGCTCGGCTCTCAGGGGCTCAGCGGTTTGAGTGACTGCAGTCGGGGGAAACGCTGCAATGCAAGCACATATTACGGTTTACACAGCTTTCTGAGTGATGTCGCCAAGAACACAGTTATTTTCCCCATAACACACATACATAGACCGCCAGCTGCTTTAAGACGTTTCACCTGTGCGCGCTATGGACTGTGCACTAATGTAAGAACTTTAGTGGTATATTTCAAATGGCTGTGGGTTAAATACAAAGTATCAAGTACATAGGTGCATGCAGGGCTAGCCCGAGCCTTTATGGGGCCCTAAGCAAAATTTTATTTGGGGGCCCCTTGGTGCCACCAATACGACTGATTATTGTCAATGCTTGATTATTCACACACTATAAATCTTAAAATCTTCCCGGTCTACTGACATTTATGACTTACTATAACTCTCGTCAACTCTACAATAAGTAAATCCACTTTACCAGCTAATTACTTTTCAACAGTGATGCTATAGAGCAGGGGTCTCCAAACTCAAGTCTACTGCAGTGGTTCTCAATTCCAGTCCTCGCTGACCGCCGCTCTGCACATTTGTGACCCTGGAGCACAAAACCAGTCTTAAGTCGCTGGGGTATATTTGTAGCAATAGCCAAAAATACATTGTATGGGTCAAAATGATCGATTTTTCTTTTATGCCAAAAATCATTAGGATATTAAGTAAAGATCATGTTCCATGAAGATACTTTGTAAATTTCCTACCGTAAATATATCAAATCTTAATTTTTGATTAGTAATATGCATTGCTAAGAACTTCATTTGGACAACTTTAAAGGAGATTTTCTCAGTATTTTGATTTTTTTGCACCCTCAGATTCCAG
This sequence comes from Sinocyclocheilus anshuiensis, assembly GCF_001515605.1. NCBI lineage: Eukaryota > Metazoa > Chordata > Actinopteri > Cypriniformes > Cyprinidae > Sinocyclocheilus > Sinocyclocheilus anshuiensis. The sequence continues at coordinate 1,316,271 of NW_015554266.1, read as the reverse complement.
ATTTTCAAATATTGTCCAATCCTAACAAACCATACATCAATGGAAAGCTTATTTATTCTGCTTTCAGATGATGTATAAATCTCAATTTCGAGAAATTGACCCTTATGACTGGTTTTGTGGTCCAGGGTCACATTTTGTATATTTCTCTTATCACTGAGAAGTGGACTTCACAGGATATTCCGCCGTGATTCCAGTTCGAAGGGAGCGTACATTATATGTTCCATTCAAAGGGCATTAAAGTGTGCGAGATGTGAATTTAAATTGTATTTATTTACAGAGATATATTATGCAACTCTAGTAAGTTTCGTTTGTGTGTAAAGACGTTGCAGGCCGTGGCATAGCGCAAATCCGCGAATAAATGTTCCTTAGTGATTGCAATGGATTTCCCGTGCTCAGAGAGTAGGGAGCAGTGAACACTGTTTAGGGATCATGTCAATTGGAGCACAGTTGATGCATGGAGCTCTCTTCTTACGAGCTGGTGATCTGAATCAGGTGTGTTAAATAAGAGAGACATGCAAAATATGCAGAGCGGTGGTACACGATGACTGGAATTGAGAACCACTGTTCTAGTATGCCTAATAAGACCTTGATTAGCTGGTTCAGGTGTGTTTAATTGGTGTTGGAGCTAAACTCTGCAGGACACCAGACCTCCAGCACAGAGTTCTGCTATAGAGCTACCGCAGAAAACGGAAGTTCAGACAAAATTCTAAAGATGGCTGCGCATTGTTTCTCTGAAGCATATACGATCTATAAAGAATGCAAAGGCTCCATGGAACCATAGATGCCATAACCTTTATTTTTAAGAAGAATGTAGATCAATTTAATGTATTTAATCTCGTCACCAGCTGAGAAGCACAAAACAAATGTCTTCAGAAGACTTTAAATACAAGTTAGCAGTTATCTGGGTCAAATCTTTCTCAAAATCCCAAAGGAGGAGCGCCATTATGAGTTCCACAATATCTACCGTCAAAATCTTAACATAAATCCTCTTTAACACTCCAGATACTCCAGGCACATTAATTATTCCTCTCTGTTTGGATTTAGTCGAGAGGCCTTGATATGAACTCAGGAGCCAGAGCAACATTAGAGGATACAATTAATATCTGACATGGTCAAGAATTCTGTGCTCAACTTCTCACATTTGAAGAGGGTGACAAATGAAAATTAACCTCCAGACCTTAATTTTTTTCACTGCGTTGAGTAAAAGGGAAGAGATGGTAATTCATCCATGGAATCAGCATGAGTGGTCGGTGTGGCGACAGGAAGGGCTTCAGTGTAACGGTCATTAGTGAAGCACTCAATGCTAAACGCAATCAGAAGATGCATTAGCTGCAAAAGGGAGGGAGCAAATTTTACAGCACATTTCTGCTTGTAAATTGATTTGACTTGAAATGAGTGAATGATCAGAGGTTTAAATTCTGTATCATTGTGCAGTAATGACAGCTAAAACTCTGTATTTCATCTACTGTTTCACCAGCTAATCTTCAGATCTTAGCTCAGCTTGCTCACTTGATAGCTTCAGAGACACGCAGGATTACCTTTGGAAATCCTTTTCATAATGAAAAAAATAAAAGAAATCAATTTGACAAATTCATTTTGGAAATGTCTCTATATTCTCTATATTGAAGTTTGAGGTTGGGATGATTTTTTTAAAGAAGTCTTTTATGCTTCATTTGACTATAAATACAGCAGAAACAGTAATATTGTAACAATAATGACATTGTCTCTATATTCTCTATATTGAAGTTTGAGGTTGGGATGATTTTTTTAAAGTCTTTTATGCTTCATTTGACTATAAATACAGCAGAAACAGTAATATTGTAACAATAATGACACATTAACATACTTTTAAAATGTAATTTTTTTTGCTCTGATGGCAAAGCTAAAATTCACTCGTCACATGATCCTTCAGAAATCTTTCTAATATGCTGATTTGCCGCTCAAGAAACATTTCTGATTATAAATGTTGAAAACAGGGTGTAGCCGTTTCTTTCAGGATTCTTGGGATAGAAAATCCATTTCCTTTGACAGCATTTATATTGAAATAAAAAATTTTTTTGTGACGATAATTATCTTTACTGTCAGTTTTGATCAACTTAATGCATCCTTTCTGAATAAAAGTTAATTTCTTAAAAAAAAAAAAAAGCTACCCCAAACTTTTAAACAACTATGCACTTCAAACACATACTGTATTATAAAGTGAAGTAACATGTGGCCAAGTATGGTGACCCATACTAGGAATTAGTGCTCTCCAAGTATGGTGACCCATACTCGGAATTAGTGCTCTGCATTTATCCCATCCAAAGTGCACACACACAGCAGTGAACACACACACACCGTGAACACACACCCGGAGCAGTGGGCAGCCATTTATGCTGCGGCGCCCGGGGAGCAGTTGGGGGTTCGGTGCCTTGCTCAAGGGCACCTCAGTCGTGGTATTGAAGGTGGGAGAGAGCGCTGTACATTCACTCCCCCCACCTACAATCCCTGCTGGTACGAGACTCGAAGCCGCAACCTTTGGGTTACAAGTCCAACTCTCTAACCATTAGGCCACGACTTCCCTATGCAACATCAAGCAGTGTCTTATGCAAGTTTTAAACACTGTAACATCAAACAGTGCAGAGTTACAGTCTGATAAGTAAAATGAAGATTTTATTTTAGACACATTTGAGCAATATACAAAACATTTTATTTGTTTTTCAAAGGAAGTGCTTCAAAATCTACATTTTTTACATTTTAAGGAAAATGTTTCATGGAAAAAACTAACAATATCAACTCAAAAATCTTCAGAGTTCATCTTCACAGTAGACCAATGCACTCTTCTCTCATGTGAATAACTGCCCATCATCTGTCTATCACAAGTAACAAATGCAGATGTGTCATGTACAATGCAATAGAACAGTATGTGTGATATTGTGTGTGTGTGTGTGTGTGTGTCTGGGCCAGTCTTTCCAGGACTATGCAGAAGTCTCCCAGATGTGTCATGTACAATGCAATAGAACAGTATGTGTGATATTGTGTGTGTGTGTGTGTGTCTGGGCCAGTCTTTCCAGGACTATGCAGAAGTCTCTGTGTGTTCAGGCCTGAGCCAGTCGCTCCAGGACTCTGCGATACTCCGCCAGCACGTCCTGGTAGCTTTTCTCCAGCTCCTCGTGTTGCAGTCTCGTGTCCATCTGGCTGATGTGGGACGCCAGCTCCTCTGGCCTCAAACACTTCTGCATCTTAGTCAGCTCACGCTGGTTTTTCTACACACAAGGCAAAAGCGGTGTCAGTACAGCGCAGGAGAAAATAAGATGCAAAGCAGTTCACCAGATCCCATCCAAAAGCTGCCATTGAACAGAAACCCCAGGGCACATGTGATTACATCACAGCTGAACTTCATGTATAAAAACCCAACGAGAGAACGAGAGAAGAAATAAAAGAGCTATGAACAAAAACTGAGTCTGTACGGTTGTTGAGAGGCGTTGGCACTGAACCAAGACTGACGAAACATGAATTCAAAAGAAAGCGCACACACACAGACACACACTCATAGAATATATACAGATTTAGGATTCGCATTCACTAAACTCGCAGCTTCATATGCAGTGACAACTGTAAGAAGCCATCAATCAGCTGATTTTCTTTTTAATCTACTTTTTCTAAAACGTCCGCAGGGAGTTTACATGCATGACATATCAGCCAACCACAGCTGTCCTCATAGAGCAACTTACATTTTAAAAAACAGCCACTTTAAAATTTACATTTGAGGTATTTCTGTGTGTAATTTATGATACACGAATGTCAAAAAGTAATGTTGCCACAGACCTTGTTTTACTCAAATCAAAAACCACTATTAAAAAACCTATGGGAAATTCCAGAGGGAAGCCATGGTGAATTAGCCTGTCTACAAACTGATAGCACGACTGAACAGCTCTATTGTGTAATTCCTTTAGTGTGTGCAAATCCAGGGATGTCAAAGGTACTGAGGCCAGATTCACAAGACATTCTTAAGAACACAATTCTTCTTTTTCTTTTAAGAATAAAGTTAAGAATATTTTGTATTCCCAAAACAAACACAATATGTGTATGCGGTCTACTCAATGAGCGTGACAGTCAGTGTTCAAATGTTCTTGGTCTAAATCCCTGTTTAAGAGATATTAATGTCTGAAGTGAATGTAAACAGGCAAAATATCAGATCTGTGCATTAGGTCCTACAGTGTCAATCCAGCCTATATCTATAATATTAATCAAACAACAATTTATTTATGTTGTAAGACTTTCCAGCAAGTGTGTATTGAAATGTTGGGCAAAGTTCATTATTAATGAATCACCTCCTGCATCCCTACCTACATACACACACAAACAAGATTTTGAGAAGACAGGAACATCTGCTGCAACACATTCTGAGCAAAAAGACCTCAAGAAGAGTCAAGACACATGCAGCGAAAAGAAACAGCTAATCGAGTTAAAATATAAATGAAATAAGATGAAAAGATAAAGACCACTGCACAAAATCTCTGGCAGCAGAATTTTGCAAAAACCTCCTGAGAATTGCAAAGTTCCAAAACCTGTCTGACATTTATCCTACTGTGGAACTCAAAAAGAGAAAGTCAGCAGAATGTTCACGCTGCTCTTTACCATACAATGAACACAAACAGTAACTAGAACATATTAAAGGGTTACTCCACCCTAAAATGAAAATTTTGTTATTAATCACTTACCCCCATGTCGTTCCAAACCCGTAAAAGCTTTGTTCGTCTTGGGAACACAATTTAAGATATTTTGGATGAAAACCGGGAGGCCTGTGACTGTCCCATTGACTGCCAAGTAAATTACACTGTCAAGGTCCAGAAAAGTATGAAAGACATCATCAAAATAGTCCATTTACCATCAGTGGTTCAATCTGAATTTTATGAAGTGACGAGAATACCTTTTGTACGCCAAGAAAACAAAAATAACGGATATGCACCACACGGATACGTTTTCTCTGTTTATTTACGCTTTGATTTCAACGAAAACAGCGTAACCGTGTGGTACGGCTGACACAGAACAGCATACGCCGTTTGTGTTCAGTGGATACTCTCCAAAATGGCGCTACGGTGACGCGGAGACGACGAATTGTTGAATAAAGTCGTTATTTTTGTTTTCTTTGCGTACAAAAGGTATTCTCGGAGCTTCATAACGTTAGGGTAGAACCACTGATGGCATATGGACTATTTTGATGATGTCTTTCATACTTTTCTGGACCTTGACAGTGTAATTTACTTGGCAGTCAATGGGACAGTTAACAAGCCTCCTGGTTTTCATCCAAAATATCTTAAATTGTGTTCCGAAGACGAACGAAGCTTTTACGGGTTTGGAACGACATGGGTAAGTGATTAATGACCAAAATTTTAATTTTGGGGTGGAGTATCCCTTTAAGCTCCAAAAAAAGGGGGTAAAATAATAACAATAAAATGCCATAAAAGAATTCCAGAAGTACGTCACATACTATTTTACAAGATTTCTGAAGACATATGATAGCTTTGTGTGAGAAAGAGTCATGATCATTTTATTCTCATGATCATTTTGAGAAAGAATGTCGTATATATATATATATAAACAGCATTTATTTGAAAAAGATATATTTTGTAACATTATAAATATCTTTCCTGTAACTTTTGATCAACTGAATTTTGATTAAATTAATTTACTGACCCCAAATTTTGGAATGGTAGTATATTTCTTAAAATATATTGGCCAATACGATAATGCATAGATTTAGTTTCTCCCATAATCAGTGCAGAAGTTGTGTGGGCTTACGGATAACTGAAGACATTAAAATAAAGCGTCAAACTGCTCAAAATTATAACTAACATATGCACAAGCCTGCAGAAAGATAACTATCGAGGTCAAAAGAATTTAGTGATACTGCACAGCTCCAGTCCTGAGATACGCAACTGTAGCGTGTCTTCATGCAGAGAGAGCGGATTAGAGAGAGAGGCCGTGTGCAGGTGACTGGGTGCTGCATTCTTCCTGCTAAATGGCTCTGCTTAAATCAGATGCAAATCTGTAATAATGACACTTGTTGTGAATGAAGCTCGTGGTGTGGATGTGGAGACTGCGGCTGCCGCCCGGCGTGAGCCATTATACCCTCAAACAAACCCAGACCGGGGCCTCGGGTCCCTCTCGCTCTTAACACCGCGTGAGAGGATCACACAGGAAACGCCGCAAACTATTCACGCCACTCAATGAATAAATTATACCAGACAAAGACTGCAGAATATCAGAACAGCAGCACTGAAAGACTTTTGTTTCTTTTCATTTTTATACAGCACATTTAAACAGGGCTAGAAATGTGCAGCTCTCTTTGAAGTCCAAAAATGCTTCATTTCACATGTTGTAGTTTGAGCTGTGCGGTTTGGAGAACGTTATACAAGCAGGCCAATCTTGGCAGTCGCAGCCAGGGTTTGTTTTGGCAAGACTTCACTTGTTTTGTTGTTTCTTGAAATCCATGTTCAGCACACGAAGCTCAGGCTCTGCGCTTTATAACTGACTAATCATTGCATGAGAGTTGTAGCAGTTACGCCTAATGGGTAATGTACTGAGTCAGATTGCAGTATTCTGCTTCTTAAAAGCAGTCAGTCAATGCAGACAAAACAGGGATGGACCTACAGCTAACATGAGCAGATAAAACACACACACTTACTCTGTAGGGTCCATAGAGTCTTTTTTTCACCTCCAATCGAAATTCTTTGGCTTTCTCTTCATCGCTCATGTCTGTGTTTCTGAGACGCAGGATTTCATAAACACGGCGTGCATGTTTCTGAAAGTTAGACAGCAGACAAGAGACATACTGTAAAGCTTTGTTTCTTTTAACACATTCTAGCTTTTTCAACCTAAAGTTTGGGGACAGCATCTGTGGCACCTTGAGCAGAATATGTGAGGTTCAGATTTTCTTGCACTTGCATTGTTCTTTAGTAAAATAATGTTTTGTTCAAATTGTGAACATTGTCAATACAGTACTTTAGAGGTGGAACTACTTTCAGTTGAAAGTCTGGTTATGCATTACCAATGTAATTCCTGTGAGTAGAGTTCAGGAAGAACATAATTTTTGCAAAATAAACACAGATAGGGCGATAAGGATACAAAGATGAAGGGTCTTCTATCACCCTGAGGGGGTTTATTTTATGATAATGACCAGATGACTGTGCAATATTCATTCAATCACACTGTTTTCCCAAACAAATAAATAAAACATGGACATGAAATACTGGTTTTAAATGATTTTATGTGGAAAATAAAGAGAGCATTGAGCGATACGAGAGGCAAGATCTTGCACAGCTATATAAGAAATGCGTAAAAATGGTCAGTGTGCCACAGATGCTATCCATAAAGCATAACATGTCTGTGACATTCACAAATGCAAAAGTCAAAACCTGAATCAAAAACATCATGCAAATTATAAATATGGCTTCATACTAGAGATATAATCATATGAAATGTTTACTGTGCTATGTACTTTAGGTACGTTTTGCTATAAGTATTTTTTATATTGATGAGGGGAACGAGCATAGATGATTAAAAAGTTTCTAATCAACCAAACATGAAAAGGAAGCTTACGTCGCATGTCATATTAAAATAAGGTGTAACATCTAATGTCCATATGCTAACTCTCAATGGAGAATAATGTAGTTTTGTAACAGCAAAGAGCAGCAATTACGGAATGACTCTTTAACCTTGTCCAATTATCTGGGTTAAAACCATCATGCTCTAGGATTCCCGTGCTATTCTGAATCTGTAACCATGACTCCGAGAGGTCCACCATACCACACGCAGTTCCCACTAGGGTAGTATGGAGAGCCAAGCATTTTGCCTGGCCATGCCACAGGCACCACCCTGAGATAATCACTCACAAACAACATGAACAGAGGGGATTGTGGGGCATAAAAGGGGATGCTGGGTTATAATTGGAGCAGCTAAAGAGTGGCCGAAGTGGCGAGAGATAGAGGAGTCCCACAGGGGTCATTGTTAGGCCCACTCCCACTCACTACCTGCTAATGGCCAGCGGCCTCCAGAGGAAACGGATGTTCACTCCGACCTTTAGGGTAGCATTACAAGTTGGAAACCCATCAGGACAAAGCCAATACCTCTATATATAAATGCACAAACACTTTGTAGAGTTAACTGTATAATTACTTGGCTTTCTTATCTACAACAGCACCAGTAAAGTTTTACAGCAACAGTAAAACTTCAAAGAAACATGACAAAAATAGTGCTGGGTGAAAGAGCTGAAATTTATGAATTTAAATATACAGTATCTTGAAGTTTGTTCTGAAATTACTTTAAATTTTTAGTTTTTTTTTTTTGGCAAGCTATTGTTGATAAGCATATTCAAAATAGAGTAAAAAAAATGGTTAGTCTCCCAATAAAGAATGGTATTTAATTAACTGATATGCATCAATATAACCATGTAAAATGAACAGTGCTACACATATATTTTTAACTAAAACATTTCGAAGCATATAAAATGCCACGCAGGAACTGTTGCGCACATTTTCAGTGATGATCACATACCATTGACTTTGACTAAAAACAAACAGTTTAAAAGAACCGGATTCATTAAAATGAATCAAACTATCTAATGAGGTTTGAAAACAGGTGCTATTTAAATATCTCGGTCTTCACACTCTAGTGAAGCTGGCCTACTGGGATGGTCTTCAGGAAACTTAATAGCAAAATAAAATGCACATAAATCATTATAAGTCTAAAATATCTATTCAATGTACAACACACTGAGCTGAGGTGCTCATATAGGCAATGCAGGTCTGAATCCAGCTTGTGACTTCATCTCATAGTAAGTAAATAAACCTGCAAGGGATGTTACCTTGTTGATCTTGAGTTTCTCTCTGGCCTCAGACACCATCTCTTCACTGAAGCCCTGAGAGAGTTTCTCACTGGAGAAGGAGGGCAGAGTCAAGCACAGCTTCACCAGCACAAAATCTCTCAGCTTCACATAGTTTTCAGACGGGTCCTCCGCTGCGGAGCAGACAATTACAAAAAGTCAACTCATGAGAGTCTTGAAAGTTTTCAATTGGTAAAATACAGTATGAAGATATTGACGCCAGACAAACATAACTCAACCTCCAAGAAAACACTCATTACTTATGCTGAATGCATCATTAGTGAGAAATAAGCTAGACGCATGTTTACTCTGGTAATCAGGGGAAACAAAGACTTACTAAACTAATGACTAGTAGTTAGTCACTGACCGAAGAGACAGACAGAGTAGAAAATACCTAGATTAGGGCTGAACGATATGTGGAATATTTACAATATATTGCTGCTGATGTTGTTGGCGACATACAATTCAGCAACAAGCTATTATCATGATTTTAATGCACTTAAGAAAGACCGCACTATTAGACTAAAGTTGACCTTACTGCCTCACAAACACAGGAGCATTAAGACAAATGTTTTAAAAGTGTCTAATATCTTCAGTAGCAAAAATATCAATAGAATAGCCAAGTTTGATTTATTTCATTATCAGTTGACTTTTAATGAATCGATTCAAAATGCTGACATTTTTTTCTTTGTGTGTGCCATCAAAAATGTTCATCGGAGTGTCCATATGGCATTTTGTGTTATATTCCAGTGGTTCTCAATTGGTTTGGCCATCAAGCCGCTACCCACTTTTTTAGGGGAGATATATATATATATTAATAGAGAAACGCGGCAAAACGGTGGTAATTCATACATACACAGCCTCTCTCTCTCTCCCTCTCTCTCTCTCGTGTAAATAAACACTTGATGAATTACACTTTTTTGAGAACAGAATATTGAAGTGGAGATCGCTAAACTGCAAGCTTACTGGTGTTTTCAGAAAGCAAGCGCGTTTATCTACAGTGGAGAGCGGTCCACTGCTGCACACGTGCCACAATATCGATACAGGGCCAGCTGTATCGATACTCGTATCGTCAAATCTCTGTTACGATACATCGTCGTATCGAACACAGCACTAATATGTATATATATATATATATATATATATATGTATGTATATGTATGTGTGTGTGTGTTAAAAAAAACAGCAAATTTATTTCACAAAAATTGTCGACACACAAAAGTACTGTCCCCCTTTACTTAAAATATATGACTAATACTGATGAATAAACAGCCTATAAAAGGTAAGGCTATTAAACAGTCCCAAACTAGTTTTTGTTAATACAGTTAAGTTGGTATAAGCCACCACAGTCATTTAAACATATACAAAATAGCACAAAGTGAAAATAATATGGCATTTGTGGGTTATGGAAACAACAGTTACCATGGTGAATACACAATACTAACATGAACGGTTAATGAAACATGTAAACTGCTCCTGAATAGAATGAATATCATACCTTCATGCAAATCCTTCCCAGCCTACACCCAAAGTACCAGTTACGTGATTTATTGGTACTTTACTTTTATTTCACTCATTGCATGCTCGTAGTTTCTTTTGCGCTTTAGTGAAATGACATACAGCGCGCCGCCGCATTTGTGCGTGCAACTGAAGAGTGCACGCTACGAGCACAGTATAACGTCTGACAGCCCAGGATAGTTCATTTTTCTGAGGTGAGAGACTTTTTATTTATAAGTTACAAAAATGACAATAAAATAATGACGCTGACATTATGTCTGACAACATCTAATCTGACCGCAGATACTGAAACAGTGCGTTTTTCTCAGGCAGTCTTTACTTAAACTGCATCTAACAGAAGTGTCAACAGCTTTCACGCACGTCTTTCAAAATAAGTCTCGAATCAGAAAAATTTAGAATTTTTTGTAATTGATGTTTCTTTGACTGTACACTTCACGACCCACCAGTTGAGAAACACTGTTATTTGCAGTAAAAATATATGCAGGTAAATATTGCTGTTTATTACCATGTATGTACTGTTATATTCATGTATGATTGAGGTAAATTATTAACTATTATGTGTGTTCATTTAGTGCAAAAAACAGGTTGATTATTATTAACTACATGTTAATAAACATGACTGTTTTACTTCTTGAATTACACACTTTGGGGGGGAAAGTAATTTCACAGCTAGCTAACTAGATAGACAAATAAATAAATAAGTTTTTCTTTCTCTATACATAGAGAGAGAAATAAACAGAAATGGTAAAATAGTGAGTGCTGGGTAGATTTGGTAGTGTGGTCGCCCCCACTCTCTCTCTCTCTGAATAACTGTGTCTTTGTTGAGGGGGTGAGTGAGTGGCAGCATGTGGCCAGCACATTTCAGGAGCAAACTGCCGGCAATTAACATCACATCCCTTCACCTCCCCAAAACTGAAGGCAGAGCAACTCAACAGCAACAACTGCCGTACCAAAGGAAATACACAACACTTTGCCCTCTCTCCCTTTCACACACATTAGAATGGATGTGTGATCAGATCATACAGGTTGGCTTTCTGAACACACACTCTAATGATGCAAGGCTTTAATTCATTAATTTTTTGTCAGATAAAACATAAAAATTATAAACGACTGGATTGGAACTGTCATGTTGTCATTTTTGGCTGTATTAATGCATGTAAAAGTTGGTCAACCAAAATTTGTTTTTTTCTTTTCCATATCAGTCATTTATTATTGCAAACGGATGGATGGATGGATGGACGGACGGGATAGATAGACAGACAGACAGATTTTAGTCGAAAATGTTTTATTATTTGAGAATAAAGAGGCTGTAAGTTGATGTGAAGTGAATGAAACTATCATAGCTATATAAAAACAATATAGCTATGCTACTACAATGTAGTGCTGTGTTCGATACATCTATACAACGATGTATCGTCACAGAGATTTGACGATACGAGTATCGTAGTGGACCGCGCTTAATTTGAATACAAGAACACAGTTTAAAATAGAGTAGAAAAGGTTTCTAAAAAATAATGAATAGAGCATAATATATAGGCTACAACAAGGTTTAATCTGGCCGCAGAGGAACACAATCAGGGCTGCCTGATATAAAGAGACGTAATCCCCGAAACAGAGCTTCCCACTTGCGCAATATGGAAATATCTGCTAAGCGTGCTACTTGTTATTGTCAACTGGCAACCATGTGCACGCGCGCTCTCTCCACTGTAGATAAACGCGCTTGGTAACCTACCAGCAATGTAAATATGATTTTTTTATATATTAGAATGAGTACATTACAATATAAATTTATTAGAACGAGTACTTTATTATTTATGGGCTTAAAAACAAGATGCAAACAATCAGAATATTGTACCTGGTGGGGAGTGCCCAATGTAAACATGAAACATATGCCATTACCTATATTGTACTGTGGTACATTTATGCAATAATGCAGAGGTATACCTTCATAATGCAGAGGTCAACTGCCTGCTCTGCCAATAGTTAGAAATGGCACTACAGTAAGCAGTGTTTAATAAACAGCTGTTTTACACACACACACACACACACACACACACACACACACAGAGTACAAAAGCTTTAGTGATGCTGCACAGAACAGAAGATACTTAGGCACAATACTAATTTAAGGTTAGAGCTCTTGAGGCTTTGAGCAGCGGTTCTGCAAGCACAGCTCCAGCACCCTTCAGACACACACTACACGACTGACTTTACAGAATCTGCTGAAACTCACACTATAGGACAGAGGTTTTGCTCAAAGACCAACATTTTACATTGAACATCAGGTGGGGCACATCACCGTAAACAAAATTGTTAATCAAACAAAAGTAACAAAAATATCTTAATCAAAAAAGCCTGACATATGAAGTAAGTCAGAAAAGGCTTTTTTATTTATTTTTTATTTTTTTAATGGAATAGTTTACTGAGCCTGAGTTACTGAAACTCTTTTTTTTCAGTAAAAAAGGAGTTTTAGGCCCAAACAGATGCTGACATTTATATGGTCAAAAGTAAGATTCTGACAGTTTGTTATGTAAATCAATGAGATATTTATAACAGTATAACAGACTACTTACATAAAATCCATATCAATTCAGTTGTCACTCTATACTTCCCAATGATACGTCTTAGTAATGATGTTTAAATGCTTAGTTTTATGATCAAAGCTGTGTAGTTTGTTTTTTTGTTTTGTTTGTTTGTTCTTTTATTGTGGGGGCAAAACATATAATAAAATGCAATGCAATGCTTATTGAGAGATAATCATTAAACCCCAAAAACCTGATGTATCATATGTGATTCATTTTAACATGATTTTTCTAAACAATTATGTTTGGATAATAAAGTAAACCTAAGTTGCTTCAGTCCAGTAAGTGCTCAAGTTGAAATATTTCTAACAATATAAAAGTTATTCTTACATTTTCTGCGTATTTCTGTATTTATTCGACTATTTGTTCTACGCACGATTACATGCTTAGTTGCAATTTATTCCTTGCGTGGTTTTCCCCTGCTATCAGAACTCATTTTGGGTTGCGACCCACCATTTAAGAATTACTAAAACAGACAGTCCCACTTTCATCCGCCTCATTTTAGCTGCTGAAAATATTCTCAAATACAGTAAGCAATGATATCATCAGTCTCCGAGAGGTTATATCTGTTCATTCAGCAGTAGCCAAAGTAATGAAACGTTAGTACGACTTGCCAATCAATACATTAGACTCGTTTTCAAAACCAGCTTTCGGGCGGGTGATGCTGAATTCGTGGGTCTTATAATACCCAGAGAGGGGCTGGCGCTCAAGAGACGCAAGACGGTAATTTGGGAGTTTTAGGGACAAGGGAGAGAGAGATGTGTAATTTTCTTTTCCTTTTTTCGCAGAATAAAGCAGATAGTGGGCACGTGCTTCCTCGGTAATTACCTGACACGTGGTCTGGTTTTGTCTGGGTATACGTAGTAATTATACACTGTCATGTAGCCAACCGTTGCGTAGAGGGTCTCTCCATCCTTATTGTACTTTTCAAATCTGTAAGAAAGACAGAGAGATCGAGAGAGATGACAAAGGCGGGCAGGTCAATCGTAGGCACGCTCCCATGCACCGGACCCCCCCCCTCGTCACTGCGGCGGGCCAGTGGCCTGTCGCTGCACCTGCTGGAGACACTGAATGCATTATGCACTTAATTGGTGCACTGCAACTTAGAGCAGAGAGGCAGGCATCTAGCCTCTTCACATCACTCCAGTCCATTTGCCCATTGTCTGTTTTAATAGGTGCCAAAGCAAAGAAAACACAGGCAGAGTCCCCTTCGCTACCGCTGGAGACTTCATTATTCAGCGTTTCAAAAGACAACAACATTCAATTCAGCCTCTTGGCCTGACTCAAGAAAGAAAGAAACACAAGAGCAAAGAAACAAGACAAACAACACAAAGGAAACGCTTGCCAGATCAACAATTTGCCTCAATGCAGGAGAAAATATAATTAAAGCAGCCTGATAATTGGTCCCACAAAAGCAGGAGAGGCGTAACTGGGCCCGTTCGGATGCTTTACATGTGCACGTGTGTGAGAGAGACTCAGGAAAGCACTGCTCAGAAAGTTACTGTTCACTATTAATGGTCACTACCTTCTTATCGGCACTCGCTGGCTTTGTGAGAGCACTTGATGTCTATTTTTTCTCCTTAAGTTATCAACACTAGTCACGAGTTTTTGCCAACAAGTCACATTTATTCAAAGGCTGAGAATATACATCTAGAACTATCGGAGAGCCTCTTTATTTAGCATTTTATGGAGCTTAAAATATGACAAAACTATTTGAATTTGTGTAAATTTGAATTATTGTCAAGTGTCATTTAACAAAACTGAATATTATGTGGCATTTAACATCGTTTTGAATTAGATTTTTTTTTTTAACTTGAATATTTGAAATTTAACACAATTTAATTTTTTTATGGCAGAGTTTTATAGACATGTATTTTCAAACAGCTGATTTTTTTAGACTGCAAATATCCAGATGTGCGATCTGAATTTCTGCGTTTTGAATTTTAGAATATTGAATTTGATGTTCTGATCTTCTTCATCTTGAAAACTTGGAGCTGTATTTTTAAAAACTGGATATTTGCAGTCTAAGAATTCAGAACAAAAAAAATCAGCTGTTTGAAAATACATGTCTATACAAAATCAATTGTGTTAAATTTCAAATATTCAATATTCAAGTTAAAAAAATCTAATTCAGAACTATGTTAGATGCCACATAATATTCAGTTTTGTTAAATGACACTTGTCAATAATTCAAATTTATACAATTCAAATTCAGATAGTTTTGTCATATTTTAAGCTCCATAGCATTTCTGTCAGTGGTTGTCAATTGATTTTGCTTCTGGACCCAGGTTTTACATTCATATCAAGTGGTAAACAAACATGTCCTTAAAGAAACAGAACTTTATTAGTCTTACCATGATCTGCATGGCCTAACAATATGCAAAAAGTATGTTATTAACATGCCATAGGCTAAATACATTGGATACTGGGCCAAATAATGGAACACTGTACTTTATATCGAACATATCTAATTAAAACTATTATCTGGGGTCCAATACAAGGAATAGTTGTGAATCAAAATGAACATTTTGTCATCTGGCCCTCATGTTGTTCCAAACCTGTATGACTTTATTCAGCAGAACACAAAAGAAGATATTTTGAATACCAGTGAGTTATATGGGTATTAAAAAAAAAACAGACATTTCCCAAAATTATCTTCTTTTATGTTCCACAGAAGAAAATAAGTCTTATATTTGGAACAACATGAGGATGAGCAAACGATTACAAAATTGAAGTGGAAAGTACATGCTATATCTGTGACAATATCTGCGGCATGCTGTCAATTACCACAGTTAATCATTTAGATTTTAGTTAACAAAAATTGCACTTACAATAATGGACATACAATGGAAGTCTATAGGGCAAGACATTTCAGTGGGATTCAAATAGGGCTGGGCGATATGGCCAAAAAAATTATCACGGTAATTTTTTTCATATCAGTCGATATCGATAATTATCACGGTAAATGTCAAAACTTTATTTCTTTCAAGTTTAAAGCCAGATTTTTGCTCCAAAGTGAAATAAAACAAGACCATTCATTTTCCTTAACAAAATAAATATCTGAATAGAAAAATTTGTTTCTTAGTTTCTGCATGTTCTGATGAGTGATATTTCAAATCAAGAAACAGGTTTGGGTTGCCTGATAATATTAATAATAATATCACTTTTTTGTCTCTTAGAAATGCACATTTGATAGTAGCATGAGTTAGGATGCAGAGGTACTTTGTTCATTATCAAAATCAGTAACATCTGTAAAAGAATTGTAGCAACCTAATTTTTATACGGTTAAATTTATTCTGACCAAGATTTTTTTTTTTTTAATTAAGCATTGGTCTCCCATAGTAGCATGCATTTAAATCATGATAAACACAGTTAAAACCACGCATATAGCACCTCAATACCATGGTAAAAATATAACTATGTGGTTTTTAAGTAGCCTATTTGTATGAAAAACAGTAGTCTAAAAACATTCAGTATAAATGCACACATGCTATAGCTTAATCACAAATACGTACTATAATTACCATTACTCCTGTATTAAAATTCAATGTGAATATCTCAAGTTTCTGCCACAATACCTTGGTGCAGTGAGTGTTACTACAGTAAATTCATGGTAAATGATAGCGACGTGTAGATTGAAAAGCCTTCTGACTGTCTCGTTACACACAGTGTTTCTCCTGTTTGGCTTTAAACTAGTTTAAATCACCGAGTCATTTGAGTTTATCGCTGAGTTCAAGCGCTTCACACTCGATCTCACAGCGTTGCTTAATGCTCGCGTGACCGAGTAAACGCATCTGCTCTACTGTAGAGAGCTCGCGCGGCAGTTTGAACTGTGATCCGAGCAGATAAACGGTCCATGTCGCTCGATTCAAATGAGTCGAGCTGATTCGTTCCGCTTTTGGCGCATAAACATTGTATCGAACATTTATCAAACTCTTCATATCGTTTTATCGAGGAAAATTATATCGCGATAATTATCGTTATCGAATTATCGCCCAGCCCTAGTTTCAAAACAGCAATGTGAAGTTTGTTTTATTATTGTTATTTTTTATATAAATTGTTCTGTACAGAAATTTATTATTTGACCTACAGTCGTCTAAATTATCCTTTTAGTGGTTGGATTTCTGTTCTAGAGGGAACTCTACTGTTCTTTACAGCTGGTTATGAGTTACAGACAGGTGATGTAAATGTGTTCTGACATCCTTGCATGTATGATGCAAACTTTTAAGTATTCGAAAGGGTCTTTATTTTAAACTGTTTGTGTCTTGCCTTTTAGACAGAAGAGCATTACAAAAAAAAGAAAAAAAGTAGTCTTTTTAAATGTTCCCAAATTGAGAAATGAGGGATTCTTTTCTGTGGTAATCAACAGAAGGCCACACATGCTGTCAATAGTCTCCCCTGAATATAGACTATTCTTTTATTATGAATGTATAAAATGTGACAAATATAAGAATGCTTCAACGCTGATACAGACTAAATCTGAATCAGGTCTGGTTTAGGCACTCACACGAGGAAGAAATCCCATCGATCATCATCCACATCGATGAAACTGGCCGTCTCGATGAACCACATGAGAAATGTCTGCAAGCGCTCATGGTACTCTCTGAACCCTGGACACGAGGTATCCACCTGAAACGATGAAGAGCAGATCAAATCCATGTTGTGTTCACAAGGAAATGTGCTAGAACGTAATTCAAATGTGCAGAGGCAGTCAACATTTCCTAACAACACTTTTGCATAACATTACATTATGCATTACGTTGCATACATTGAAAAAAGTCAGTCTAATAAGATGCAGCAAGAAGATGCATAAATCAAATAAGTACAAGTAAGCAAACCCTAAGCGACATGATATACAGTTATAAACACAACACTAATCTTTCAATCAACTTTCTCCAATTCTGACACTTTTATTTTCTGCAGGTAACAACAAAGCCTATGTGAGCAAGATCACTGCAAACCACACTGTGCGACATGGATCTAATAAACTTGGGTACGACATGCATGTAGACTGTACGATGATGATGCCTATTGACTCGTACACTACTCGTTTCTATAGAAGAATAAAACGTCATCAGCATGCGCTAGTGCTAGTGAAAAAAAAAAAAAAAAAAAAAAAGCATGAACGCTGAATGCGTGGTTAAAACCACAGCCGAATACTTCTCACTATTCACGATCCACACTGCCGAACCTGTTACAATGGCCTGAAAACTCAATCATATTCCAGTTTTCCAGCTGTCAAAGCAGTGACTCACATGCTGCGGGAAACTCTGTACCTTGTGTATCTGGTAGGTGAGATCCTCTCCTGCCTCCACATTGTGAACTTTGTAGGTGTGCAGCAGGCTGCCGAAGGGTTTGAAGTTGGCCTCTTTCTCCAGAAGAGAGATGAAGTCATCTGTGTTACAGCAGAAACCAGCAGGAATGATCTCTCTGATCTTGCCCTCCACATCGTCTGGCTGAGAGCAAACACAGAGAAAGAGCAAGCTGCCTTTAAATGACTCCCAACATTTGAAACGAGGAAACAGCATTTATGTATATGTGTGTTACAATTCAAACAAGAGATGCAAAGCAAAGTCACAAGAATCACAAGTAAAGGACCATGTGAATCTGAAGTCACACTGAAGTTTAAAGAAAGAAAAAAAAAGACTGAACAGAATGTATATGTGGAAAAAAATTTGTTTAAATGAAGATTTCTTATGCCCTCCAAGGCTGCATTTATTTGATCAAAAATACAGTAAAACTGTAATACTGTGAAATATTATTACAATTCAAAATAACCAATTTCTAGATTAATATATTTTAAAATGTAATTTATTCATGTGATCAAAGCTGAATTTTCAGCATCACTACTCCAGTCTTCAGTGTCACATGATCCTTCAGAAATCATTCTATGCTGATTTGCTGCTCAAGAAACATTATTATTATCAATGTTGAAAAGAGTTGTGCTGTTTAATATTTTTGTGGAAACAGTGAAACATTTTTTATTATGAGTTTTTGGATGATAGAAAGTTTATTTGAAATAGAAATCTTTTGTAAACATTAACTTTCATTATACTGTCATATTCGATCAATTTAATGCATCCTTGCTGAATAAATAAATACCTTTATTGAAACCTTATTGACCCCAAACTTTTGAACTGTAATGTACATCTATTTTAAACACGACTTAAATATGACTTCAGAGGAATATAGCACATATGGATTACTTGACACTTCAATGGTGTCTTTTGTCCTTTTAGGAGCTGAACAGCCACAGGTCACGGTCAGATTTCACTGCATGGCTTGAGCATTCTGCTAAACTCCTCACTTTTTGCTACATGGAATGAGGGGTTGTGAAAGATGGCAGAATATTGTGCTGATCTATCCATTTAAAGACAAAGATCAGCACACGAGACCGAACATGTGCATCTCTATAGAGGTAACATGCATTCATCTTAATCTAAAGCACATTTCAAACTCCCACAGAGCGAGAGCGGTTAACTCAGCTGTGTCTAGTGTACAGTGAAAGCAGCTGGATTTAATCATATAAACTGAAGTGGCACATTTATGAGTTATGCGTCTATTCCCCTGGTGCTCGGCCTTACATATAATCACAAAAGAGCCCTAACAGAGTAATTCCCTATTGTTCTGTCATTAAGCTATACTTCAGCTGTGATTGGCACGGCGCAAAAAGGAATTAAAGGAAAAAAATACATATTTTTGTGGCACAAAAAGGAGACCCATTAGGCAATTAGCAATGTCAGCTGAGGCGCGGGACGAGTCCAACTGCGGGCATTGCGCGGACCTTCCGGCCCGCGTGCTCCGAACCCGCCGCGATGTGGCTCGCGGCCTATTCGGGATCCACCAACCCCAACGGTCGCCCCGTTCCCCGGTCTCACTCCCCGAGGACTGCTTCCGCCCTCCTTCCAACATCGCGGAGTTTGTATCCTTTAGCCAGGAGGAGGGGGATGACTCGATGTCCATCTCGGCCTCGGAGAGGGAGGATTGGGCGGGATCGGAGTCGTTCCCATAACGGAGAAATATCTCCGTGATGTCTCGTGAAAGCTCGAGAGGGAACGCTCCGGTTACTATCGTAACCTCGGTTCCCTGAGAGCGGGAACGAGACATCACGGTGGTCGCCGTGTTCGCTGCTCGATCAGCTAAGCTGCGTTCAGTATCAGATTCGGACGTAATTGACGCGTGCACCGCATTTTATACTGCCGCTCGAGCTCGTCAGTATTTGCATGCGATTTGCATACTTTGCGTCAATTGGCCAGTCATTTGGACTGGCGGGAGCCAATAGGACTTCAGGAAAGGTTGGAAGGGAAGGAGTTCCCATAACGGAGAAATATCTCCGTGATGTCTCGTTCCCGCTCTCAGGGAACCGAGGTTACGATAGTAACCGGAGCGTTTCCAGCCCCTCTCTTCCTGTGCCTCCTCTGAAAGACCACTTAATTGAATACATTCACTACTTATCTTAAACCATGAATATCAGATGAAGTTCCCCCCACCGTAATGTGTCCCAGCTTCTCACCGGGCAATACAATTTAATGAATTGATCTCGACTTAACAAAAACATTTTTTAAAAGCCTGGACATGTATAATAAGCTCCTGTGTTGTGAGGCTGGTGAGCGAACTCAGTCAAACGAGTTTGCCCTCTCCATTCACGGGCCCCGGGGTGGACAATAGCGCCGCCCCCCTCCTCCCCGGGATTTTTTTACCCAGCAGAATGCGCACCCATGTTTGCATTGTATCCATTTCCAGCGGGGCTGACATGAGAACACTTTGTATTAAGTTGCTAAGCAGGGCCCTTTGGCCGCGTGATGGGCTGCGCTTGTGTCGCAGGACTCTTCATTCACAACGGCCACAAAACACACGACAAAAGGCTAATGCAACACGCCGCTAATTCCTGCTCATTCAGACATCAGCTAATATCAGAAGGGGATCGGTGCACCTGCAGCTCAGTAACACTCACTATTGTACCACTGCATTACGGGAGCGAAGAGAGGACGACAAGAACGGAGCAGACAGAAAATGGTAAAAACAGACCGTTTCTCAGGCAAATTGTTCAATCGCACAAATAAAAGCGTGGCATTGTGGCGTTCCTGTATTAACTAACAGCGCTTAAGGATCCAAGACTCTTCAGAGTCTCAAGAATGCGTCTTCTTTATACGATGGGGTCCAACAACAGCATTGAATCCAATTACACTGAAAAAAAAAAAACCTTTTAATCAAAGACATCTTCATCTATGAGGAAAAAAAGATGAAAAAAGAACCCAATATGAGCAACGGTGAAGCGCTGTAAAAGAAAAGACATAATAAAATCAACTATCCTCACAATAAACAACTTAAGTATGTTTAGCGGCTATAATTACATGCCACGCTTAAAGGTGGGAGACATTCAGAAATGCCACTAAACATGGCCACGTGGTGTCGGCACACAGTATATAATTAGGTCTAATACCAATAAAACAGTTCAGGTCTGACTTTATCCAACGACCGAAATCCTTCTCACAGACAAGCAAGCTTGTTCTAATACTGCACTCTAAAAAATGCTGGGTTAAATACAACCCAGTGCTGGGTAAAATAGGGACAAACCCAGCAATTGGGCTGTTTTGACCCAGCGGTTGGGTTACTACCCAGAAGGCTGGGTTCCAACCGCTGGGTCAGAACAGCCCAATTGCTGGGTTTGTCCCTATTTTACCCAGAACTGGGTTGTATTTAACCCAGCATTTTTTAGAGTGTGTGGAAAGGATGAGCTGCAATATAGGTCAATGTGTCTGTTAAACACATTTGCTCTCTGTAGGTTTTATTAGCTAGAATGAGAGTCTGGGATGGTGTGAGATAGGCCTATAAAGAGTTATAAAGCCATGTAAGCGTCAGTTTTGCTTTGCTGGTTGACTATAGCAGCGTGAGCACAAAGCACTCCAGTCTTGACAGATGTGACACGTGTTTCTAAAGGTCCAAAGAGAACAAGACCAAACTTGCTTCCGATGGCATCAAAGCATATAAACAATATTGTTACACAAATCATATATGAAAGGTGTAATAATATTAACAACAATCAAAAAAAATATTAAAGGTGGGGTAAGCTATTTTTCAAAAACGCTTTAGAAAACTGATTCGGGCCGAGTAGCAAAACAAACTTGTAGCCAATCAGCAGTAAGGGGCGTGTCTACTCATGATGTGGAGGAGAGAGCGTTCAGTGCACAGGACGGACATTAGCCGAGCTGAGTGACAGAAAGATAGAGATGGCGGATAAAAAACAAAAGAGGAAAACGTCTGCGGAACAAAAGAAGGCTTAAGGCAAGAAGTAGGACCCGTGTAAATATCGGATCAGCTTTCCAGCGCTGGAGAGAACTCAAGGAGTCGAAGGCCTGCGGGCAAGACCCTTTTGGGGTAGGGGCGTGTTTGTTTTGGTGATTTCAAATGTCAACATTGGCTTCCAGAAATCGCTATCTAAAAAATATATATAGTTAAAAAGTGGGCATGAAATGGAAATTCATTTTCTGCCTTCTAAACGCATTTTGCATTGATCTTGTTGTAAACTACACATTTATGCATGTTTTATCTTTTTTAATTATCTCGTAATTTTTTATCAAAATGTCCTTCTGGTGAAATAACAGACTTTTCTCTGATGACACATGCTTAACTTCTCTAACTCCCGTCCCTTTCTTCATTTTGTAATTTTGTTGTGTGTTTTTGTCATTTA
This sequence comes from Sinocyclocheilus anshuiensis, assembly GCF_001515605.1. Classification (NCBI taxonomy): domain Eukaryota; kingdom Metazoa; phylum Chordata; class Actinopteri; order Cypriniformes; family Cyprinidae; genus Sinocyclocheilus; species Sinocyclocheilus anshuiensis. The sequence continues at coordinate 1,293,614 of NW_015554266.1, read as the reverse complement.
CCTTTTATGCTTTTCTATATTGTTTATTTTTATTTCAGTTGTAGTTATTTTAGTATAAATAAATTAAACTGAGAAATGCTGTCTTGGCAACTAGGCAAAATAAAAAAAGTTTACTCTCATATTTTATTTCAGTTAATATTTATTTTAATAAGAAGATTTTTATGGTTTTAGATGTAATTAACTATAACAACCCTGATCACATTATAGAAGAAAAGATCCGCTTCTACTTACTGTCGCAACTTTAAATATTAAATAGACTAAACAGTAAAACTATCTGTGCTACAAACCAGTGTGTTTATGATTACTAAAATAAATTTAAATATTAGAAAAACAAATACCAGTTTGCAATATCAAGCAGCATAATGGACCGTTTTTGTACCGTAAAATGACTGGATTTTTAATTTGTAATTCCTAAATAACAAAAACAATGCAAAACATTATTGACGGGCTTACAATTATAATATGTGACCCTGGAGAACAAAATCAGTCTTAAGTCGCTGGGGTATATTTGTAGCAATAGCCAAAAATATATTGTACGAGTCAAAATTATTGATTTTTCTTTTATGCCAAAAATAATTAGGATATTAAGTAAAGATCATGTTCCATGAAGATATTTTGTAAATGTCCTACTGTAAATATATCAAAACTTAATTTTTGATTAGTAATATGCATTGCTAAGAACTTCATTTGGACAACTTTAAAAGGCGATTTTCTCAATATTTAGATTTTTTTGCACCCTCAGATTCCAGATTTTCAAATAGTTGTATCTTGGCCAAATATTGTCCTATCCTAACAAACCATACATCAATGAAAGCTTATTTATTCAGCTTTCAGATGATGTATAAATCTCAATTTCGAAAAATTGACCCTTATGACTGGTTTTGTGGTCCAGGGTCACATATAATAATCAGTTATAATTAATTCTAGACTTCCACAAATCATTCTCACAATAAAAAAAAAAAACTATATTAAATTGATATTAGCCAGATGAATAACGTTATGGACTTGACTTGATTAAATTAGCAGAATGTGGAAACAACAACGTTCAAAAACACCAAATATTTAGGATTTGCATAAAGTCTGCATTGACTGGCTCCTACCCTTGCTTACTGTTGAGTCCTGCGTAAGTTGGAAAGCACACTGAGGCGTGACGTATAACTGCTGATTCTACAGTCAGCTGACTCTCTGACAGCATTCCTCTCTGTTATGACACTAAATGCTGCTCTCCGCCTGTGCACACTCTGTTCAGAATGTGATGAAAATGTAAATGTATATTTTCACTGGACTGTATGCTACAAACACTGTGCATGTCAACACAATCAGTGAGATGGTATGACATACCTCCACACAGTCAAACGTGTCTGTGACCCTGGCTGTGTACTTGACTTTGAACAGGGAGCTCAGGTTCCCTGCACTGTAGTACAGCTGGATCTGAAGACCTTTGTAGCCAAACGCCACTTCACTGCGCAAAAACAAAACACAAGGATCGAAGCAATGGATCAAAGTAGTGGTGCCAAGAAATTACCTTTTAGTAAATATATACATGCACAAGAGTATATTATATGCCATGGTGTGTGTGATACATACTCATCTCCAAACAGCTGATGACTGTACTCGGGGTGAAATGTTGTGCTTTCATCGCCTAGATCCTCTGGAAACCGCACTACATCAGACAAAAGACTGAATTTATATCATATGAAGGTGGGCATTACATATCAGAAAGGAGTCAAATCAAATAGGAGTTTGTTCAAAGAGTGCATAAATAGCTGTTTAGCTATTGGTCAACATTAACTATTCACAACCGATGTGACGTCGCCAGAAAACGAAAGCAATTTCAGATGACGAACACGTTAGTTTTTGATGAAATTTTTTTTTTTGATTTGGAATGACATCCATTGATGAATCGTGCATAACTAAGTCCAGAAATGTGCAATCAATCAATAAAAAAATAGGGTTAACTTCATGTTGAATTATATTAATCTGCAGGACAAATGCATTCTAAATAAAATTTAAAAAAAGATGCTACAGATGATTTTTATCAAATGTATAGACCTAAATGATAACTTCAGAATGTTCAGATTCGGTCTACTGCTTTATTAACCATTTTTAATTTCTAGTGATGATTAATGATTTACCTAGTTTCAGACATACAGCTTCATTAGTGTCGCATTTATACTCTGCCAGTTTCTTCTCCATGTCATTCACAGCTGTGGGGAAGACAGAGAAACATGTCTATCATAACAGCACAAGTAAAATGTCCAAACTATCATTTCTTGTCATCAGCTACACAATTAAAATAATACAGTACAACACGATACAATATGTGCATAGAGTTGGGTTTAAATGTCACTGCATTAAATAACATAACTCATACTGACCATGTGGGACTTCTTTGCACAGAAAATCTAGCATTGCTCTTTGGACCATCTCAAATCATACGGGACAACATGATCATCAGGTTTTGTCCATGTCAGCTTGAGTGCTTTAAACTACTGACTTGTTACACTGCTTAAAATATAAATGCTATAAGATGCTAAATAGAAGAATCTGCATTACTGGTCTTATGCTTTTAGACTCAAGTGTATGCATGTATATAACGTTAACCATTTAATCACGAGTAACGTTATTTACATCTTTCTACACATATGCATCTTTACTTCTATTGATCCTATAGATATACTCTGATCTCAGATAGACAAGCATGGACGCATCTAATGCTCGCTACACTGCACACAGCTGCACCATCCTGATGTGCGATGTTTTATCTGTGTGGGATCTCGAGTGTGTTAGAAACTCGATCAGACAAGCGTGTAAACAACACACGTGTGCTGTTCATCTCTGTGATGATTAGCATTTAGCCGCAGCTAAAGCTCTGCTTCTCAGACATCAGCGCGCAGCTGCACCGCTCGAGCTCTAACAGCACATAAACACACGCGCTTAATAACAGCAGCACAAATAAAACACAGCCGCTATTATAGACGGTTTTCACACTCACCCGCCATTTTTGCACGTCTTCTCTTCTCAACCCGCCAAATGCCGAAACCACTTCCTGTTTACCCACGTGCTTCCGCTCGCTGTCGCCATTGGAGGAAATCCCAGGACGTTTGTTTCGCGTAAAAACAAACAGACTTAATGTAAGGAATATGTCCCTTTAGCTTTAAATACAGGTAATACCATCTCAAATAAATTGCATCAAGTTTCAAAATGAAGGATCACATGATCATAAAGGCGAAACTACGTCCTTAAAGTGCCATGTAAATTATTTAAAAAGTCAAATTAAGCCTGTTTTTGGACCATTTCGATGTTTTTGGGACTGTAACCCCTGCTGAAAAATAGAAATACTACCATAATCAATAAATAAATACTTTATCATTTTAATCATATATCAATATTTGGTGTTTACGTAATGAGAAATAGGGTTAAATTAAATTAAATTAAAATGCTACAATGAATATTAATTATAAATCTTAACAGTCCTATAAAAGTAGGTTTCATTTTTTTCTTCCCAGTATGGTGAATATAATACTGAATATGTTTATTAATAAGCACACAATAAGCACATGCTGTCTTGGAAATAAATTGCCGTAGCAGTGTAAGCTTTTATGTCAGATTCTCTTGCAGAAGTATTAGCTAAACAAATGTGAGTGATTTTTGATTATGACATTGGAAGATAATCTCAGAAGAAAAACTTTCAGAAAAGTAGCAAGAAGCCACCATCATCAGGCATTTATGAAAACAGACAAGCGCAAGCAAATACAATAAATAACCATATAATCTGACCAAATGTGCACTAGACGATCATAAAATACCTCTCACAGAGAGAGAGAGAGAGAGAGAGAGAGAGAGAGAGAGAGACAGAGAGAGAGAGAGTGACAGAGAGAGAGAGAGAGAAAGAGAGAGAGAGAGACAGAGAGAGAGAGAGAGAGAGAGAGAGAGAGAGAGAGAGAGAGAGAGAGAGAGAGAGAGAGAGAGAGAGAGAGAGAGAGAGAGAGAGAGAGAGAGAGAGAGAGAGAGAGAGAGAGAGAGAGAGAGAGAGAGAGAGAGAGAGAGAGAGAGAGAGAGTGAGAGAGAGAAGGTAAGATGTAATATGTTGTCAAACACTATATTGGGCCTTTATGAAGTGGGCCATTATGTCAGTGGACTCATAGATTAGATACACAGGGGAAATTTCCGCCAAACAGGGAAGACAGTGTGGGAGCTCCATAAAGCACCTGACCTTTCTGGAGTGGAGGATGGAGTGGCTTTGCAGACTGACCCTGAGAAATTCTGTGTCATTATCCCTGCCATGGTGATTCTGAGCTCAAACTGCTTGTGTCTGTAATATCCTGACTGATTCCCTAACAGTACTGGATTAGTGGTTCACTGAAGGCACGTTCATGACCTCTGGTAAGTTACAGGGCTGGCTGAAGCAGAGAAGAGTAAAGCATGTTGACTGATTCGTGATCCGTGAGGTGGATCCCTGGAGGAGGAAGCAGTGGTCATCTCTGAAACCTGCATTACATCTTTCAAAGTCCATCTTCCTCAACTTAAGATTTCTGAAAAAAAACAAACAAAAAACATAAATTTACAGCAATTTCAACCATGCTTGTGCTCAGATGTGATACGCCTTCAGTTTTTATCCTATTCCCTAATTTTTAATCCGCTCTTTTTATATTTTGTTTATATATTTTTTTTCTTGAACATACTAACAAAAAGAATGAACCCAGATTTAAGTACATGTTAATGTGTTGCAAATCCTAGTATTTGTCATCTATTGCATTTGAGTTCAGCACTTTCTTGAATCCATGTATAATTCAAAAATACTGAGACAACTGATTTATAAAAGTGACATAGGAAAACTAATTAAACCTTATATATATATATATACAGTATATATATATATATATATATATATATATATAATATAGATAGACACACAT
>NW_015554266.1:1276866-1288674 GCF_001515605.1 Sinocyclocheilus anshuiensis | reverse complement strand
ACAAACCTAATTTAAACATACATTAATTTGAACTAATTCAACTAAAGTGTGTTGACCCATGACTTAATTTGAATTAAATACATTCAACTTTGCATAAAAACATTTCTGAATAAAATTAAGTCCAGATAATAATTTCATTTTTTGACTGCTCTATGCTTAAATCTACACTAACTAATCTCAGTCTAAGTCTGACACACACACACAATCTGACACACACACACATACAATATATATATATATATATATATATAACACAAAGACATTTACAGTATTGTTTTTTCTGCATATCAATACTAAAAAAAGGGTAATGACAAGGACTCCAAAATGATTAAATATATTATTGCAACCTTTTTTTCTGTATAAATGAACAAATAAATGCAATACCTGAATTTGAATACTCTGTTGGTCTACACAAGGCCCTTTAATATATACATATATATATACAATTTAGTTTGACAAATCTGACACAAACACACACACACACAGTCTGACACACACACACACACACACACACACACACACACACATACAATATATATATATATATATATATATATAACACAAAGACATTTACAGTATTGTTTTTTTCTGCATATCAATACTAAAAAAAGGGTAATGAGAAGGACCCCAAAATTATTAAATATATTATTGCAACCTTTTTTTCTGTATAAATGAACAAATAAATGCAATACCTGAATCTGAATACTCTGTTGGTCTACACGAGGCCCTTTAAACTCTGACATTTCCTTGTGTCTTCTGGTGTCTCTAGAATGCTAATGACAGCATGAATTACACATATGTACGTTACAGTATCAGTATGTGACACTGATTACTAAGCCTAGTATATGTGTGTTATTATGTGCTTTAAAGGGTTACAGTGTGCTTTGCATTATGATATCATTGTCTCTGAAGAAAAGAACTGTAAAGTAAGTATTGTTGAATTTAGCAGCAGCAGCAGCAGTCATTGAGCGCACTCGTCACTGTTCATTGCTCTCAACAGTGAGCTGTTAAATTTAACCCAGTTTTATTTTAAAAGCCTCTCTCTCAACACACATCACTGCATAGTTAACCTCGCCCGTAAATGATCAAATCTATAATTGATGGAGTTATGATTTTAACACCCCCCCTTGTCACATGAAATAATTAAGCAGCTCTTTGAAATGAAGACTGCTTTAATGTGTAAAAGAACCACTGCTAGCAAGAGCTGAATTTCACCACGGCGCTGACTACATGCTTGGTTTAGTTTATTTCATGACTACATGAAATACTTCAGGCTTATCAAGCTGAACTTGTGCTTAATTATGTGAAGTGTATAACGAAGCTGTTAAATGAATTAACGGTTCCTATGGAAGCTTTAGGTGTGACTGGAGATATGTGTGTGATGGACACACGTCACCGCTTGTGTCACTTCCATCTAAATGATGGTTAAAGTCTTTCTCATACTTTGAAAATATAAAGATGAAAACAATGTGAGAGCTACACACAGCAGCCCCTGGTGCTCTCTATTGAACATTTCATTGAACATTTCCACTGTTTTGAACATGCTATTGAACATTTTCACTGTTGTCACCCAGAAAATAGATGCATTTCTTTTAATATGCTGGAGCATGTTGTCACTTCATATGGGGCAAGTTGTCACAATGGGATCTTTTTGTTTAACCCTCATAATGCATTCAAAATCTGTATATGATTTTCACATTCACGGTCCATTTGGACTTGAAGAATCATTGTTTTACAAAACTTTTCCTAACTAACTAAATCCATATTGTATCTGATCTGCAACTTCTAATTAATGAGTGAATGTAAAAAAAAAATCCAAAGTTTTGAATGTTATTACCTTGTTATTACTGCATTTACCCCTTTTTGATTTTTTTTTTTAAATTGAGAAATTCTTTGAAATTTAAAATGACATGAACCACACCAAAAAGAAATGATGCAAAATAGGCTATATATTTTTTTCAATATTGATGAGAAATCTTGTTTGAATATATAATTGTATGAATTTTACAAGATAGATATATTCTGAGAATTACCAGTATTACTCCTGTTGGAATTAAATTTTTAACTCATGACTGCTCAAAAAAGGTCAAAATTGATGAAACCTACATATTTATTTCTAATAAAATAACTTCAAAACAGCATTAACCTTACTGTTTTATTTTTCAAATAAAATAAATTAATTTTACTTGCATAAACTTTCACTCTTAGTCTTACACGAAAAATATGATCAATTTTTCAGGCTGCAAATGTTCGTCAGAAGGTGTAAATGTTCATGTTTATTCACAAAATTCAGTCCCAAAAGTGTGTGAGCAGCCTGGTCTCATTGTTTATGCATAGGTATTAGTACGTAATGTTTACAAGCACAAAACAAACATTTTTGTTCATTTTGATTGATGCTGAAACGTACAGTTTGGACGTATTACAATGTTCAAAACGTAAAATTGCTATGTATTCACAGCTAAAAAACGTTAAATATTAACGAATCTTTTATATCATTAAGATATTTGTATCAATGCATTTGTATCATTTTATCGGTACGCGGTTTCGTTTTTGAGACCATTTAACCTATACCCCCAAACCTAAACCTATCCACTTTATAGCGAATATAAAAAGATATAAAACATAATTGACCTAAATATGCAGGGAAATTACCATTTTAGTAACAATATAGCATTAAAAAGATATTTTTATAGTCGTGGTGTAATTTTATGTTTCTGTGGTCAGTCACAGCATGGGAGAAAACACCTTTTGTGTCCCACAGCAAACAACGTAAATATTACATGATAAGTAATGGTTAAACGATTGCAGAAATGTTATTCATTTTAAGGGTTTAAACATGTTGTATTCTTCTAAACTATTTACACAGGTTTTATAACAAGGATAATTTAACAAAAGTATTGTTGACATCTAATGGTAGGCTGGGTCTAAAATTACCTGAACACAAAATGTGAAACATTATTTAAATGGTTATAATAAATGGTCAGATGTGTATTTGGAGGGTCTTAAAACATTTGCAAAGTTTCGTTTCCTTGCTAAAAACGATGCAGTTTTTAGACAGTTTTACGGGTCTGTGTTACGAGGATTTGAAAAGAACACCTTTATTTGAAATATTAAATACTAAAGTAAGAAATTTTAAGAAACAAAATCTAGCAAATAAATAGTATTGCATGTTGAAATTATAATCCATGAATGAAAATGACAACATAAAACAGCAAATGAGGAAGAGCATGTAATGACATCTGATGAGGTGTTATTGTGACAACTTGCCCCATCCTGATGTTTAGGAAAAACTGTTATTGTATATTCCAGTTAATTTGAAATGAACTTACTGTAGATATAACTGAAACAAAAAATGGAAACATTTATAATACAGCTCATGTGACAACTTGCCCCAATCTCCATACATAAAATCATCAGATGTGCCTGATTGCAATGAGACACCAGAAGATTAATCAGCCTGAATTTGCATGTGAAGCAAGTAAAGCACGATGAGCGCAATCAGACTGAGATGCATTTATGCTGCCAGGTGTAAAAGAAGTGGATAAATCAGAGAGGTGTGAAGTGAAAATGTGGTCTAAATAACATTATAATATATGAACATATTTAATAGGTAACACATCAGTATTTGTTGGGCCCCCACTGAATACAAAACTGAAGTGAATTAATAAATTAAAGTTTTTTTTTCATATGTATGACAACTGGAACAACACATCTTAAAATCCAGTTTGATTGCTTATCTTTGATATTGTGTCAAACTGACTTTATGTCTGTATAGGATACTGTAGCTCAAAATACACATTCTTGATGTTTTTCATAAACATAGTTTAAAAAAAAGTAAAAAAAAAAATGTTTGTCTGCATTATCCTCCATCAAAATCTAAAAACTAACTCTACTTCTGAAACAAATCAAATTTCATCTATCAACCAATAGTCAAGCATAGCCACATAATGGTTATAATGCAGATTTATGTTAATGTAATAAAGGTTATGGTAATAAGCGTCACAATAGGGATATGTGGAGATGCTCTTGAGAGTAAACTTGACCTTCAGCCTTCACATCTCGGTTGAAAAGTGTGTGCAGCTGGTGTTTGGGGGGAGTGGACCTCTAAAATCCACTGCAAACTTACATTCAGTTCAGACACTCTACACACCATCAAATCAGTATATTCAGTTATAAATATTCTGTTATAAAACGGATAGTTCCGGTCCTTGATTCTGATTGGCTGAGCCACATTCGAAGCTGTTGTAAATTACTCTACAAACATACACCTTTGTTCACGTTTGTGTGTTACTCTGCAACCACTTTGTTGCAACCATAACTGATTCTGAGGAACTACATTGTTTGGTGGAAGAATACTGTTTTTATTCATATCATTACACTTTATTTGCTGTGTTTTATTTTGTGAAACCTTATGGAATAACCATTTTATAAAAGCAATAAGTCCCATGAAGCCGTGGTTTACAGTGAATTTATAACAGCTAAGGGGCGTTGTTAGGCACGACGCGAAAAACCACGGCTTCACGGGGCTTATTGCTTTATTTCATCTGGAAATACATCACATTCTAGAAGTTAAATAAGATTGTGAATGCTCAGAATAAGAGAATTAAACATGGTTCACTTTGCCACAGCCAGCATAAGTATGAGAAGTGAAATATGTCTTCCTCAGAGCATGGAGAAAAGTTTTGTAAGAGGCACTCTAAGTCTAAAACACAAATGACCTTTTTTTATTCTCATTTATCATTTGAAAATGTTGTGCTGAGAATAAAGAGCCTGATCCTTTCAGCTGAATGACAGGTGAAGACTGAATGCAGAGTTTTGAAACTCTACTGTACACGTTTTGTCATCAGTGGAATCTATGAAAGAGTTCAAAATTATCGATCCTCTTCAGACCGAGCATGTACTGATTTTGTTGAGAAGCCGGAATCAATGACTTTGGTCTTTTCACAGGCAGTGTAAAAAGCAATGAAAAGCAGCTTTAGCTCAGAGGAAATAAAGCAGCCGTCTGATCGCTCTGAGAACAATGATACAAAGGAGTGATTGTGGCTGATTTTCCTCCCTGTTCCCTCAGAAGAGTTTACAGAGCAAACAAAAATTTTATTTGTGTGGAGCATTTCATTTCCCACTGCTATTAGTGCCACCAGACATGCTGTTGAGTGAAAAATACTCTCTCTTCGATTCCAGGCTTTAGGGATGAGCACTTTAATGGCAATGACAGACCAAACATTTGTCAAAAATGACGGTATTGGCATGAGTCTGTGTAAATGGAGCGAAATATTGATGTTCTGTTGCTTGTTTTGGAATTTGGAACCTTTAACAAGCAAATGGTAAGCCAACATACACAAGAACGAAGACCATTTAATAGCGTAAATATTGACTGAAAACTATAGGAAGTGGTTGCACAAGATAACTTCAGTCTAAAGCCCCTTTCACACCAAGAGCGATAACTATAACGATATTAGCGTCCACACCATCAAACGATATCGTCTGTTCATTCTAAGCGCTCATGCGTCTGCCGCTTTAAAGGGGTCATATGATAATCATTTTGAAAGTGATCACAACGATATCGTTCCTCTGTATCATTATCATTTAGTTGTGGTGTGAACTATGCTATTCTTTAATACTGAGAACGATTTTTAGAACTATATCTTTATCGTTATCGTTATAGTTATCGTGCTTGGTGTGAACGGGCCTTAAGAACTCTGTTTTTGAATTTGAAATTAGGGTGTAGTAATTTTGGTGTAGTCATTAAACATCAGGGATGCTACGTGAATCCCTTGATAAAAGTGCTTAACCCTTGTGAAAAAGCAGTACACTTTAACATACTTTTAAAAAGGGTACTTATTACGGAAATAATATACTTTAAAAGAATATAACTATTTAAGTGCAAGCTGAATGTAATCTTTTAATTTGAGATTATTACAAAGTGCACCTTTTAAAGTTCACTTAAGTATGTTAAACAGTCATGAAAGTGCCTCTCTTTAACTACAGTTGAGTTTATTTCATTAATATTATATTAGCTGTATGCACAGTTATTTTAAAAGTACACTTAATATCTGAAATACACTACAAGTGCAGATTCAGTACAATTAAGCACGCTTCTTTTTCATAAGGGAACCTAAGTTTATGTCATGGGGAATGTCCTTTTAACAGAGTGGCCCTCAACATATTTGGACTTTCATACATCTCACCAAAACACCAGCTGAGTAAAAGACTCCCCATGAGAGTGCTCTGGACACACGCATCTGTCTGAGGCTCTCTGGATTTGTTTCTGTCCATTCAGCAGGTCTTGAAGCAGACCTGGCTGCAGTTACTGATAGCATGTTGAGTTGTGGCGATCAGAGGCTCTGCTCTCGTAATATCTGATCAGTTCTGACAGCAGCACTGACTCCGGCAGTGGCCTCCACCCCCATCTCCTGCGGCTGCAGCGGCTGATTGTGGGGCCGTCTGCCCAGCGCTCCGGAAGCACCTGTCTCCTCTCCAGGGCTCAAAGCTCAGGATCAGGCTACACCTGATGTGGTTTTCATTAAACACACATACTGACATGCAAACTCACACAGAACACACACACACCAGCACAGCTTCCAACAACTGCCAGTCAAGATCTTCACATCTGTGATCCCCATAAAGCGGAAGAACTGTGTGACTCAGCCTGACAAAATGTTTTAAACACACATGCACAGGATTCTGCACTGTACATATTTTATTCCTCAGTGACCTTTGTGAAAAAGTAGTACACTTTAGCATACTTTTTAAAAGGAGTACTAAATAAAGAAATATATATTTTAAAAGAAAAAACTTAAGTGCAAACAGAATGTAATGTTTTTGGGCACTTAATTGCATGTTAGTTGCAAATAAATAAATAAAAATGCATTTTAGTTTAAATTTACATTAAACACATGTACATTAGCTGAGCTGAACATTAGCTGACTTATAAATGATTATATGCTAAATTAATAGTAATTTTTAGCAAGATGTGGTTTGAAATTGGTAAAATGTGACAACCTCAACCATTTTTTTTTTTTACCCCAATGTGCATTTCTTGTCCAATGGTCACACCTTCATTTTGCAATTTATAAAATTGCCTCCTTCTCTTTGGCATTTAATAATTTTTGACTTTTCAGTGTGTTAAATCTCCTTTTTTTTTGCCCATTTCACATGCAAAAGAAAACATTAATAATTATGCACATCTGAATATAAGGCATTTTTCACTTCCAGCCTCCGTTAACAATTATATATCACTTATAAATGATTATATGCAAAATTAGTAGTAGTAATTAAGATTGATGTGGTTTGGAATTGGTAAAATGTGCTTGGAAAAAAATACGATCAGAATATTGCCTAATAATTTTGCACAAACTGTAGTATCAAAATAAGTATACTTCTTTAAAGCATGACAACATATTTAATGATTAATATGATTTAAAATGAACTGTATAGTCAAACTTTACACTTTCAAACTTTTAAAAGTGTACTTAAGTATGTTAAGAAACATTATAATTGTCTCTCTTTGAGTACACTTACATGGGCATTTATCTAATTAATAGTACATTATCTGCAAGTACAGTTCTTTTAAAATATACCTTTAAGTACACTACAAGTGTACATTCAGAACAATTAAGCAGACTTCTTTTTCACACGGGGAATGTGTAAGATAAATGCTGTGAGTCATCTCACAGGATAAGCTCACCCCAAAAACATTTAGATACTTAAGTCAAAATGTATGAATGTCATCAAAAAGTATTTGTTTGCTACCCTGTATTTGTGAAATGTTGATAGTTAGTGTGATTCTCTACACCTGTGGTTCTAGGACTTGAGGAGAACTGACTTCATACATCCACTATCACCAAAAACACCAGCTTATTTAAAGACATTGCACCTCGAAAGGCTGGTAACTTCCAAGAAGCTCATAATAAAAGGTTTCTGAATTGGCTATAAGCACAAAGGTGCCACTGACCAGTTTTTATGAAGTAAAATCAACAGTGGATTGTGCAGGGGTCGTATCCTCCACCAGGCCCGTAGTCCACTTCTCATCTCTGTTTAACTTTAACTAAGCAGTCTGAATACCAGAGGTGCTTAAATAATCGAGGGTAATAACACACTGTTCCCACTGTCTTCCCAAGCGGTTATTAACTGTGATGCCAGTATATTTTCTCCTTAAACGGTTTTCTTATACAATATCTGTAATGCTTTGGCTCGAGGCTCTGAACACCCTGTGCGCGTCCGTTATGTATGGCGGCAGATTTCATATTTTACTTACACCTTTTAGTCTTGCATATTAAACACGCTCAACAGCCTTTGTGATTAAAGCTAAAGGGTATAAAAAAAATTACGACTGCATTTATAGCTCGTAAATTTAACATAATTGCTCGTTTATTTCAACACAAATTTTCCTTTAAAGAGTCACATAATTACATAAGATCTACACAAAATACCCACCGACATAATAAGATAAAAAACACCAAAGTTTAAAACCAAACCAAAATACATCTAAAAAAAAATAAATAAATAAAAAATTACAATTTAAACATACATTTGCAAAGAACCAGAGTCACCGGCACAAACATTTCTTTAATCCAAATTCCGCTCTCCGTCAACTGATTCACTAACTGTTCTGTTTTCAAAAACACTACAATAGCCTTATTCATTCGTGATGCTGAGAGAATGTTCTCAAAACCAACCAATTCTCCCACCACCACAAGTACCTCCTCCACGCTAACACCGGGCTCCGGCACACACCTGCACCCATTTCGCATCGACAGGTGAGGGTTTACCTGTACAGGATCAGACGCCATTCCGTCACGCGACAAAAGCCGCGTGCGGCTTAGAAGTATGAAGAACTCTGCAATATAATAATAATAACTTGACCGAAAAAAGGGGGAAAAAGAAAAAAAAAGAAACTGGAAATAGAACAGTTTTTCACGCTCCTTCTAACATGCTCCACTCTTCCCACCACGCTCGCACATGTGCACACACACAGAGAGAGAGAGAGAGAGAGAGAGACAGAAACTGGAATGATGCCTGCGGCCTGTAGTGCTGTGTGTGTGTGTGTGTGTGTGTGTGTGTGTGTGCGCGCGCTGTGGCTCCGGTCCAGTCTTGTTTTCTTGTTTGTGTGTGCAAACACGCATTATAACGCAGCAGTAATGCAGGTTACAGGACTGTAAAATGCTTATGGAAAAAATTAGCTCATGCTGCTGGGAGCAAGTCTGCAACTTCCCAGCGGGGAGAGATGAAGCCTGCCTTCCTCTCCAGCACCATGTCCTGCTGTCTTTTATTTCTTTCTCCCAGGAACAGACTGGGACTAAAATAAAAATCAGCCTGGAATACATGGCAGCTCATCACAAGCCACAGCAGATAATTACCTACCACATGCAAGATGTACTAACTAACTAACTAAATAAATAAAAATAAACAAATCCTTTTACTATATTCTGATATGCCTGAAATAGCTGTTTTCATGACAACATGGGAACAAGCAAGAGACTTGAAAAAAGTTTCTTTTTGTTCTTTATTTAATCTCACTGCTGCCGAGGAGGAACACGTCAGATATTGAAGAGATCTCATTTGTGATTTTTCTTTCCTATGAGTTGCAGTAGTTCTCCTTTGTTATGATGTCGGCTTTAAAGGAAGCTTTAATCTCCTGGGTCTCTCATCCTCTATAATGCCATAATCACCTGCTTATTACGGGGAAAATGACACAGGCTTTCTCCAAAACAGAATTAGCGCAGGGACATGCACTCTTTTGTGATCCAGCATTACATACAACTAATTGAAGAAGAAAATTATCCCCAATTTCCTGCAGCAGTGGCTTGTCGGCCTTGCTCTGCATGAATGCATACTTGACATAAACACACACACACACTCACATCAGAGAGTCTTTAATAGGTGCTTTTATCAGGGCAGTGCTTTCTGCTGCGTTATTGTGTGAAGATCCTCAGGCGAGGTCTGTTCTGTGTAGCAGAAAAGAGACAGGCTGCTTTAGGTATAGGATCCAAACTGAAACTGGGTCAAATATAGGGTCACTTTTTAATTATACTGTATATAAACTTGCTATATTTTTGTCCAACCCTCTTGGATAGATTTCACTGAGCTTGTTACAGTGCATTTTGAGATTGTCTTCTTTGCAGAGGATACATGAGATGCTGCCTTAAAGGAATAGTTCACCTAAAAATAAAAATGGGCTTAAAATGACTCGTCTTCAGGGCATCCAAGATGTAGATGAGTTTGTTTCTTCATCAGAAGAGATTTGGAGAAATGTAGCATAACATCACTTGCTAAGCAATGGATCCTCTGCAGTGAATGGGTGCCGTCGGAATGAGAGTCCAAACAGCTGATAAAAACATCACAAACTGTTTTTTATCTGCTTGTAAATGGTGTTTGGTCTGTGCTTATTTCTCATCTGATTCAGACTACTTTTACACTGGAGAAAGCAATATTATGGATATGACCCCATGGGCTATCCTTTCTGCTCTTTATCACACACACACACACACACACAGGCCTCTCTGGGTGGGTAATTACAGTGACTTCTTTGATCAAAGCACAGGCTCGTTAGCATTCTGCCCTACAGTAAAAACAGCTGTGTGAGAGAGAGAGACCCGTCAGCCTCAGCTGTAAAGTACACTGCTGTGTCGGATCTAGATTCAGTGCACAGGGTAAATCTCACAGGTATAATCACCCAAATCTGCTCTCTCACCCAGCTTCTGGAGGACGGAGAGAATTGTGATGAAAGGAAGTAGAAGGTTAAACCTTTCACCCTGTTCACCTTCCTCACCAGAGCTCAATGATTTTCAGAAAGCATTAAATATGTCAATACCCCATCTGACCCCCTAAAGTCTAACCACAAAACCCTGAACTGTTAAGGTAAAAAGGAAAATGTTTTGAATGTTTTGCTTAAATACATTTTTTTTCTCGCCTTTTCTCTCAGAGAAGAAGAAGTCCAGGATGCACTTTTTCAATGAAAGTAAATAGTGACCACAGCCATCAAGCTTCAGAAAGGACAGGGAGGTATACAAAGAGCTGGACAGTCTGCTAGCTAACTTTGTTCGAATGTGAATCATACGTGACTTGAGCAATGTGAGGGTCATTCAATTTTACAGTCAACTATGCCTGTGTGGTCTGTGTGGCCTCAATTCATAGCTCAGAGGAGTCATATGCCAGAAGCTGCTCATTTGTGGCTGTCCTGCTGACGTCGATCGAGCTGTGGCTCCGTGTCTCAGTGCTCTAACAGTCTTCTGTCCACACCGGATCTATAGTTGGACAAAGTTCACTTCATACTTTCTCTCTCTCTCTCTCCAGCACAATCATGACGTCTCTCGGCCGGTCTGGCAGCAGGCTGTGATGTCCGCGTATCACTTCGTTCTGGTTTTCATTGCATGAGGTGAGTGAGGTCTGTCCTCTCGCGGGGTGGGTAACCATAGCTGTCCGTACCGTCAGAAAACAAGACAGACAGCGAGAGAGACAGCGTGTGTCTGATCTAAAGCTCTCGAGGCCTCAGATCCGGATGGCTCAAATCTTCCGGAACTACATTGGAATCTCTTACTAATTATGGCTGAGGAAACTGATACAAGGAGACCACTGTATAATAATGCACACACATATGTTAAAAAAAGTATCTTATGTTCACCAAGGCTGCATGGTTTTGATCAATAAAAAAGTAATATTGTCAAATATTATTACTAATTTATTCCTGCATCATTACTCCAGTCTTCAGTGTCACATGATCCTTCAGGAGTCATTCTAATATGCAGATTTGATATGAATATTTTTGTGGAAACCATGATATACATGTATATACTGTATATATATATA
>NW_015554266.1:1275434-1276706 GCF_001515605.1 Sinocyclocheilus anshuiensis | reverse complement strand
TTCAACAAGAACAGCATTTATTTGAAATACAAAATCTGTAGCTTTTTAAAATGTCTTTACAGTCACTTCTAATCAGTGTAATGTTTTCTTTCTGAACAAGAGCATTAATGTCTTTAAGAAAAACTCTTACTGACCTCAACATTTTGTAAACTGAAAAAAAGGGAAACATCTAAACTAATTTTGGTTTATTCAAGCCAATAATATAATTCAACATCACTGAATTAACCACATTCATTTATACCAACAAAGCTATTTGTGTAGGTTTAATCAAGTAGAAATAACACTTTTTTTTCAGTGTACTGTTTAATAAAGACACAGACACAGAACTATGCCTCTCTTGTGCGTTTTGAAACAGCAGTCATTGCACTAGCTCTCGCACTATGTGTCTGAGACTGTCACTTGCTGCTGCACTCATGACTTCATTTACATTCCCATTGATTCCCATGACAGATGCTTTCTTACCAAACCCACATACAAGAATGTTGCAATAGCATGTCTCCTGAGCAGGTTACAAAAGATACAAATCAAAAGAGTGCAGTGATGTCTGCCACAAACACACATTCAGTAACAGTTTTATTGCAGGCAGAGCTAGAGTACATAAAGTACACACTCACTTATTCACAAACACACACACACACACACACATGTTGATTAATTCAGATCATTGTAATTAGCACAGACCAACTCTAAGTACTGTACAACATTTTCACAGTGAAACATTTTGTTGCTTTATGAATATTTCCTTTTAAGGGGTCTGACATAATTTAATCAGATGTTGTTCAAAACCCATTTGTCTTAAAAGTATGGGGGGGGCTATACATTTAATACCTTTATTTTGTTAAATGCTCCACAACTAGTAAATGAGCGAGACAGAAAAAAGTGAAGAGAGAATGAGAGAGAGAACAAGGGTGAGAAATTCCATCAATAGCCATTAAGCTTGGCCTGCAGATTTGCCCTGCAAACAGATTCACTCTCATTTGCATGTTTGGGGCAGCAGGAAGTTCAGACTCATATTTTGATTGACATCTGCTCTGAGTGTGTGTGGTTTTGTCTCTGTGTGAGTGTGTAGTTCAGAGTTCATATTTTGACTATGAGTGTATGTGTGCGTGTGTCTGAATACTGATGGAGAGAACTCAAGGTTTGATTGACAGATTTTCTCGGTTGTCTTGAGCAGCAACAGGAGCTACAGCTACAGCTGTGTACCCCATCGACCTGTTGAAGACCCGCATACAGACCAAAGGTCCAACGGGTCTTTTGAAGGTGAACGCATAT
>NW_015554266.1:1270077-1274819 GCF_001515605.1 Sinocyclocheilus anshuiensis | reverse complement strand
TATAATAGCTCTGACTGCATCAAAAGATTGCTCTGGTATGAAGGCTTCCATGGCTTCTACAGAGGTAAAATATAAACGATCAACTCTGTTACTAAGAGCTTTGTTATTTTCAGGTTTGTTACTGTCAGTTCTGTTGCTATCAGTTGAACTGTTACAGTTACGGTCCACTTTGTTACAATCAGCTCTCTTAAAATCAGCTGTTACAATCATGTCTGTTACATTCAGGTTTGTTACTTTCACCTCTGTTACTATCAGCTCTGTTGCTGTCAGCTTTTTGACTGTTAGCTCTGTTACTATCATGCCTTTTAAAGTTAGCTTGGTTACTATCCTGTCTGTTATATTTAGGTTTGTTAGTGTTAACTCTATTACAATCAACTCTGTTACGGCCAGCTCTGTCACTAGTAGCTGTGTTCCTGTCAGTTATACTATCAGCTGTTACTGTCAGTTCTGTTACTATTGGTTATACTATCAGCTGTTACTTTCATATCTGTTACCAATAGCTCTGTTAAAATTAGATTTCTTGGATTTCTTATCTGTTATATCCAGGTTTTTTTACTGTCACCTCTGCCATTATCAGCTCTATTACTATGAGTTACAATACTGTTAGCTCTGTTACTATCAGCTGCCACTGTCAGCTCTGTGACTATCAGCTCTGTTACAATCAGCTTTGTTAATATCATGTCTGTTAAATCTGTTTCTATCAACTCTGTTACTGTTAGTTGTTAAAATCAATTGTAATACCAGCTGTTACTGTCAGCTCAGTAAAATTAGCTGTTACTGTCAGCTGTGTTACTATAAGTTACAATACTTTTAGCTTTGTTATTGTCTGGTCTGCTACTATCAACTTCGTTGCTATAAGATCTTTTAACATCAGTTCTGTTACTCTCATCTCTATTATGGTCAGCTCTGTTATCTCCTTTTTACTATGCACCTGTAATCTGTTAATATCAGTTATGTCACTGTCAGTCCTTTCACTACCAGCTCTGTTACTATCATATTTTATGGTCAGCTCTGTTACTGGCAGGTCTTTTAAAATCAGCTTTGTTACTATCATGTGTGTTATATTCAGTTTAGTTAATGTTACCTCTGATAGTAACAGAGTCTTTATTTCTGTCAGCTCTGTTGCTATCAGTTACAATACTTTGTTACTGTCAGGTCTGTTACCTATCAGAACTTGTAACACCAGTTCCATTACTTTCATCTCTGTTACCTTTTTTTTACTATGTACCTGTAATATCTGTTACTATTTTGTATGTTACTATCAGTTATGTTCCAGTCATATCTGTTAGATAAAACATCAACTCTAAATGAAATCTGCATTCTTTGCTCTTCCAGTATTGAGCCTTAAATGCAAACACAGTATTTTTGAATCAGCCATCAGTCAAATAGTTTTGTTGGAGTTTATTGATAGATATTTGTGCTAAAATTACTGATGCATTTAGAGAGGTTATACTGCAGAACATCCTATTTATGGAGTCAGTTCAGTTTACACACTCAAAGAGTTTGATTCTGAGATTGATTCTGAGATTCCTAGTCAGTTCTGTGGTTCATATGGTACTTGCTGAATTGCAGACAATAAGAGGGACTACAGAGAATTTGTGTTATTTTACAAATGATAAATTTACAAATCTGAAGATTATGCACCAGCCACAGAGTGTGATGTTCTCACAGTATTGTACACACACCGCTGAAAGACAGACCTGTGTTTTTAGAAAGCAGTCTGCCTCCCAGGGGATTATGGGCCAGTGGTTAGTGTTACTCTTTTCTCTTAAGATGTCAACAGCACGGAGATAAACCAGACACTCTGCTAATCCACACACACAGAGAAAGAGAGACAGAGAACCATTTTCTAGAAACATGATGAAGGAGATCAATACTGCCATCTACTGCTGCCTCTGCACCTGGCATTTTGTACTCTCCTTCTGTCTTAGTGCTGTTCTCTTTACACCCAGTTATCTCACACTCTCTCTCCGTCACACAATGCTCTGATTATACATCTCTCTCTCTCTCTCTCTCTCTCTCTCTCTCTCTCTCTCTCTCTCTCTCTCTCTCTCTCTCTCTCTCTCTCTCTCTCTCTCTCTCTCTCTCTCTATACATCTCTCTCTCTCTCTCTCTCTCTCTCTCTCTCTCTCTCTTTCTCTCTCTGTTTTAAGATAGGAGTCAGCACTTCCACCAGCTCAGTTAGGCAAATATTACAATCCTTCTTTTAAAATATTCTTCTATGAGATACAAAAAATGACATTTTGAAAACTTTCAACTTTTGAAAACCAAAAACACCATAAAAGTATCATAATAATGGTCCATTTGACTATGTTATATAAGGTTCCTTATTGACATCTATGGTTCCATGAAGAACCTTTCCATTGCACAAAAGGTTTTTAATAGTGGAAAAATGTTTCTTCAGATAATTAAAATATATTGTACCTAAAAATATGGGTTTTTAAAGAAATTATCACTAAAGGGTTCTTTGGGAACCAAAAATGGTTCTTCTAGGCCGAGAGGGGAAGATTATCAATTACTGTAATGCAACACAATCTCACGGCAATTCATACATAGTTTATGGGGTGGCTAATTTGAATGAATTCATTCAACCTCACTCATACAAATTAGTATGATTTGTAAAAAAAAAAAAAAACGTTTTACAAGGTAGCAAATTCATAGGAATTCCTAGGAAGGACCACCCCTAACCCCGCCCCTAAACCTACCCCTCACACAAATCCTTCAAAATCATACTAGTGAGGTTGTACCAATTCATACGAATTAGCCACCTCGTAAAATACGTATGATAACTTTCACTGTGTTTTTACTCAAAGGTGTTGTACGGCTTCCAGAGACTTGGTATATAGTGCACATGGACCACTTTCTTGGCTCTTTTATAGTGCTTTTGCATTCTAAGAAGGCCATCTTAAGTCTTCTAAGACTCACTTCACTTTGGAAACACACACATACACATATACATCTAGACCTCTGATGTTCTCACTCTAAAAGGGTTTAATTTAGAATTTAGAAAAATGATTTAGGGGAAAAAAAAAAAAACATGTCACATCCAGTTGTAAGTTATTGCAGCAGCAGTGTGATTGTGTTGGTTGTGTGGTGACCACAGTGGTTTATTCTTGCAAGTGAATGATTTTTGAGAGACTACTGGCACCATCCAACTACTGTCAGAATACTTTATAGATTTTTGTTAACAAAGTGTGCATTGACTTATTAGTGTTGTTTTCTATCGCTTATTAAACTGAATGCTATATGGTCATTTTACCTAGTGAACAATAAAACAGACAAAGATAGATTTACATTAAAGTAGGGACTCAATATCTAGAAAGCAGAAAAATCAAACAGAACCCTTGCATTGTGGGGGGCTGTTTTGTTTTGTTTTAAACCACCTAATAATGCAACAGCTTAGCGATATGGCTAAAAACTACTCAGAAGACCATAGCAACCGCATAGCCATGGCAACCACCCACAGCACCCTAATATCATGGCAGCAAGTTTTGCAAAAGCAGATGATCACTGATGATCACTGAATCATCAATTAACTGAATTTAGCTAAAAAAAAAAAAAAAGACTCTGTTATTGTCTTCTTGCATTATTGACAAGCTATTTTCCTGTTTGACTCTGTAAAGCTGCTTTGACACAACCAGTATTGTATAAAGCGCTATACAAATAAAGGCGACTTGACTTGACTATAATGAATTTTACTTAAATGATAATGTGTTAAATGAATAGCTCTGCAGTCTTCAACATTAATGAATAATATGAGTGAATGTGCATAACCTGCCCATGGACTTTTTTCAAGATTTTAGCTTAAATATTAAAATATAAGCAAGAGTGTTTTAGACTGAACACTTTTTTGTCTTTTAAATCATTTTTGTGAATTTTGCATAAATCTGTTGTAAAATTGTATTAATTTGTAATGAAATAAGTTAATTTTCACAATTTTGTGTATGTTCCATTTGTTATAATGATATATTTTGGTATTATATCAGCCATCCGGCTCGCTAAATATTGCTATTGCCACAAGCTATTGAAAAACACTGATCACTGATTTTGGGGACTCTTTTAAAAGCTGTTTATGGACAAGCTCACATTTGACCGGCACCTTCTGATTCACAGCACAGTTTTGAAGACTGTTGCATAACTAAAGACTATTTTTTATCAGATGCTAATTGAGCACATGTAGGCTGGTAGGAGTGTCAGAGAGAGAGGAGGGTCAGGTCTGCGGGGCGCTGACCTCTGTCAGGCCATAATTTGGACAAGATGCCCTGCAGGACCGCGGCTGACTGACTGCAGCGTGACTCTATTGAGTTTGACAGCTGTGTGTATACCTGCGAACTTCACTGTTATGGCATGTGGAAACCGCCAACACACATGCACAAGACCATTCAACATGCTTCTGCTGAATTGTCCAGTCAATTTTTAATCACTAATAATATTGACCATGCTAAAGTGTTAGTGATTTGAACAAACCCTAAATACCCTTACTCTAAATATTCAGTCATCACCGATGCTATTTCAGTAACATTGAGATATTATAGTTTTTATAAACATTTTGAATACGTTTTTATTTGTATATTTTCATTTCGATTTTAATTAAAGTTTTAGTCATTTTCAGTGATTTGTCATTTTTATTAGTTTTTGTTTTTTAAATATTTCTATAGTTTTTATTCATTTTATTTCGTTTTATCATCTATATTTTACACTGCATATACAATATATCTATTTACATTACACTCCATATAGAA